>NW_022261983.1:13627871-13633664 GCF_002021735.2 Oncorhynchus kisutch
TAATGAGGATTGTCATCAGGGTGTAACCTCAGGTACTATTTAATGAGGATTGTCAACAGGGTGTAACCTCAGGTACTATATAATGAGGATTGTAAACAGAGTGTAACCACAGGTACGATTTTATGAGGATTATCAACAGACTATAATCTCAGGTACTATTTAATGAGGATCGTCAATAGCTTGTAACCTCAGGTACTATTTAATAAGGATTGTAAACAGATTGTAACCTCAGGTACTATTTAATGAGGATCGTCAATAGATCGTAACCTCAGGTACTATTTAATGAGGATTGTCAACAGACTATAATCTCAGGTACTATTTAATGAGGATCGTCAATAGCTTGTAACCTCAGGTACTATTTAATGAGGATTGTAAACAGATTGTAACCTCAGGTACTATTTAATGAGGATCGTCAATAGATCGTAACCTCAGGTACTATTTAATGAGGATCGTCAACAGATCGTAACCTCAGGTACTATATAATCATCCTGGTTTTATAGAACTTGGGGAGGCAGATATAGAGCGATCCTGGTGTCCTTAGTGGTTAAAGAGTTTCTGCTGTGTGTGTGTGCGTGTGTGTGTACAGACTCTCACTGAGGACCTCAGTGAGGCACCTGTCTCCATGGTTCAACTCTTCTGAGAACCTTAGTAAAGCACCCGGCTCCAAGGTCCAACTCTTCTGAGAACCTCAGTGAAGAACCTGGCTCCGTGGTCCAACTCACCTGAGAACCTTAGTGCACCTGGTTTTCTGAGAACCTCAGTGAAGAACCTGGCTCCATGGTCCAACTCTTCTGACAACCTCAGTGAAGAACCTGGCTCCATGGTCCAACTCTGCTGAGAACCTTAGTGAAGCACCTGGCTCCGTGGCCCAACTCATCTGAGAACCTTAGTGAAGCACCTGGCTCCGTGGTCCAACTCACCTGAGAACCTTAGTGCACCTGGTTTCTGAGAACCTCAGTGAAGAACCTGGCTCCATGGTCCAACTCTTCTGACAACCTCAGTGAAGAACCTGGCTCCATGGTCCAACTCTGCTGAGAACCTTAGTGAAGCACCTGGCTCCGTGGCCCAACTCATCTGAGAACCTTAGTGAAGCACCTGGCTTCTGAGAACCTCAGTGAAGAACCTGGCTCCATGGTCCAACACACCTGAGAACCGCAGTGAAGAACCTGGCTCCATGGTCCAACTCTCCTGAGAATCTTAGTGAAGCACCTGGCTCTGTGGTCCAACTCATCTGAGAACCTTAGTGAAGAACCTGGCTTCTGAGAACCTCAGTGAAGAACCTGGCTCCATGGTCCAACTCTTCTAAGAACCTTAGTGAAGCACCTGACTCCATGGTTCGACTCACCTGAGAACCTTAGTGAAGAACTGGCTCCATGGTCCAACTCTTCTGAGAACCTTGGTGAAGAACCTGACTCCATGGTCCAACTCTTCTGAGACCCTTAGTGAAGCACCTGGCTCCATGGTCCAACTCTCCTGAGAACCTTAGTGAAGAACCTGGCTCCATGGTCCAACTCTCCTGAGAACCTCAGTGAAGAACCTGGCTCCATGGTCCAACTCTCCTGAGAACCTTAGTGGAGAACCTGGCTCCGTGGTCCAACTCATCTGAGAACCTTAGTGAAGCACCTGGCTCCAAGGTCCAACTCTTCTGAGAACCTCAGTGAACCACCTGGCTCCATGGTCTAACTCTTCTGACAACCTCAGTGAAGAACCTGGCTCCATGGTCCAACTCTCCTGAGAACCTTAGTGAAGAACCTGGCTCAATGGTCCAACTCTCCTGAGAACCTCAGTGAAGAACCTGGCTCCGTGGTACAATTCACCTGAGAACCTTAGTGAAGCACCTGGCTTCTGAGAACCTCAGTGAAGAACATTGCTCCATGGTCCAACTCTCCTGAGAACCTTAGTGAAGAACCTGGCTCAATGGTCCAACTCTCCTGAGAACCTCAGTGAAGAACCTGGCTCCGTGGTACAATTCACCTGAGAACCTTAGTGAAGCACCTGGCTTCTGAGAACCTCAGTGAAGAACTTGGCTCCATGGTCCAACTCTTCTCAGTGGTATGTAGATGGAACTCAGCCATCCTCTTTAGTCTGTTGGCATTGTGGTTCTTTAACTAACAACAGCCCCTTTGTGAAGGGTGGAGGGGTGAGGAGGAAGGGTGGGGGCAAGAGAGAGAGAGATAGAGAGCAAACGATTATGTCATTTTTTGCCTTCAAAGATGTTATTATTTCAATCCTTCAAATTGATCTAAAATGGACCTATTCTATTGAGTTTATATTTGAGAATTTGAGGTTCACCCCCAGTTCAACCCCAGTTCACAATACTGTTATCTCAGCATCTGATGAGTTCTGACATCAGAACTCATGAATATTCATATCAAAATGCTCAGCAGTTCTATTTCAAACATTATGTTCATATACAGTACAGAAGTAGTAACCTTCAAATACAGCAGTAGAATGTGAATCTGGGTTTAGGACAATGTGGACAGGACTAGCCTGTATGGTGCCAGCCAGTCAGTCAGCCAGACAGTCAGTCAGACAGTCAGCCAGCCAGTCAGTCAGACAGTCAGTCAGACAGTCAGACAGTCAGACAGTCAGACAGTCAGACAGTCAGTCAGTCAGTCAGTCAGCCAGTCAGACAGTCAGACAGTCAGTCAGTCAGCCAGTCAGCCAGCCAGCCAGACAGTCAGTCCTCCTACTTTAACACCTTAGGTCAGGTCTTACCACCAGGAACCCATCAATATCAACATTCAGGGAAAAAACAGGACTCCTGAAACCCCCTCCTGGGCAGAGCTGTACATGGTACATGCCTGTGGGTTTGGAACGTACCACGTTGTTGTTCTAGGGGTCAAAACTTCACACCAACGACATAAAACAGCACCTAACAAGCCAAGTCATTAGTGTAAAATAATACATCTAAATATGGTTTAAGTAGCTCATTAACAGTCACAACATGAACAGTCAAATCAGCAGGGGGGGGAGGACAACAACAACACCTGTAAACAGCAGTAACGTCCCTGGCAGCCCGCGGCACTCCGCTCCTCCATCTAAGCTAAGGGATGCATCCCAAATGGTGCCCTATTCCCTATATAGTACACTACTTTTGACCAGGATCTTGTAGTAGTAGTGCACTATATAGGGAATAGGGTGCCATTAGGGCTGTGTCCCAAGCCTTTACCAACACATTTTATATTTAATCCAATCAGGAGCAGTAATGTCTAAAACGAGCCTATCAGGGGACGGATAGAGGTTAAAAGGTTGGACACGGAGCAGAGGGTAAACAACACGTAAAGGGAGGGGTTTATTTGAAGGGGGATGCTTCATGGTTGGTGTTGAGGGCCTACCTCAACATCACAGAGCAAAGCAGAGGTAGACACTAAATATCCCCCTTCACAGAGCAAAGGTAGACACTAAATATCCCCCTTCACAGAGCAGAGGTAGACACTAGTGTCTACCTTTGCTCTGTGAAGGGGGATATTAGTGTCTACCTCTGCTCTGTGAAGGGGGATATTTAGTGTCTACCTCTGCTCTGTGAAGGGGGATATTTAGTGTCTACCTTTGCTCTGTGAAGGGGGATATTTAGTGTCTACCTTTGCTCTGTGAAGGGGGATATTTAGTGTCTACCCTCTGCTCTGTGAAGGGGGATATTTAGTGTCTACCTCTGCTCTGTGAAGGGGGATATTTAGTGTCTACCTTTGCTCTGTGAAGGGGGATATTTAGTGTCTACCTCTGCTCTGTGAAGGGGGATATTTAGTGTCTACCTCTGCTCTGTGAAGGGGAAATTTAGTGTCTACCTCTGCTCTGTGAAGGGGATATTTAGTGTCTACCTCTTGCTCTGTGAAGGGGGATATTTAGTGTCTACCTCTGCTCTGTGAGGGGGGTATTTAGTGTCAAGCTTTGCTCTGTGAAGGGGGATATTTAGTGTCTACCTCTGCTCTGTGAAGGGGGATATTTAGTGTCTACCTCTGCTCTGTGAAGGGGGATATTTAGTGTCTACCTCTGCTCTGTGAAGGGGGGTGTTTAGTGTTGAGTGTCTACCTCTGCTCTGTGAAGGGGGGTATTTAGTGTCTACCTCTGCTCTGTGAAGGGGGGTATTTAGTGTCTACCTCTGCTCTGTGAAGGGGAATATGTAGTGTCTACCTCTGCTCTGTGAAGGGAAAGGGGTTCAGGTCAGGGCGTTCAGGTCAGGGCAGCTCTGCTCTGTGAAGGGGGGGTGTTTAGTGTTGAGTGTCTACCTCTGCTCTGTGAAGGGGGGTATTTAGTGTCTACCTCTGCTCTGTGAAGGGGGATATGTAGTGGTCTACCTCTGCTCTGTGAAGGGAAGGGGGTTCAGGTCAGGGCAGCTCTGCTCTGTGAAGGGAAGGGGGGTTCAGGTCAAGGCAGCTCTGCTCTGTGAAGGGAAGGGGGTTCAGGTCAGGGCACACTCTGCTCTGTGAAGGGAAGGGGTTCAGGTCAGGGAGCTTTCTCTGTGAAGGGAAGGGGGTTCAGGTCAAGGCAGCTCTGCTCTGTGAAGGGAAGGGGGTTTCAGGTCAAGGCAGCTCTGCTCTGTTAAGGGAAGGGGGTTTCAGGTCAGGGCAGCTCTGCTCTGTGAAGGGAAGGGGGGTCAGGTCAGGGCACCTCTGCTCTGTGAAGGGAAGGGGGTTCAGTCAAGGCAGCTCTGCTCTGTGAAAGGGAAGGGGGGGTTCAGGTCAGGGCAGCTCTGCTCTGTGAAGGGGGGTTCAGGTCAGGGCAGCTCTGCTCTGTGAAGGGAAGGGGTTCAGGTCAAGCAGCTCTGCTCTGCTCTGTGAAGGGAAGGGGGTTCAGGTCAGGGCAGCTCTGCTCTGTGAAGGGAAGGGGGTTCAGGTCAGGGCAGCTCTGCTCTGTGAAGGGTGGGGGTTCAGGTCAGGGCAGCTGTTAAAGTTACAATCTGGGATTTTCTTCCTGCTCTTTAATAGTTGATTTAATTTAATTTGAAAATATGTTGAAATGTCAATCACATGGGCCTTGCATCAATAGCTCTGTCTATGAATTTCAGATGGTTACTTTAACCCAAGCCCCAACTCAGCCAACTGGCTTTGCGGAAGCTGTGGATGGGCTGAAACACAGATTCAGGGCTGAACACAGATTCAGGACTGTGACTTTAAAAGGACTGTGAGCAGGAGAACACAGAGAGATCCCAGTGATAGAGTAGAACCCATTACCCTGATGTGAGACATACTCACACCTCACAGTACCTTACACACACACACACACACACACCACACACACACACACACACACCCACACACACACACACACACACACACCACACACACACCAACACACACACACACCACACCACACACACCTCCCAACACATTACTTCCAGCCCAGATCCTAGACCCCAGATCAGCCTAATGCCGAGGTGATGATGGTGATTCACATTATAGCCATCCAGCTGGAGACAGACATACTGTATCTGACAAATACCACGTAACAAGGCAAGGCTTGACAGAACACACAGAATATGTCTTCAGGGCAGTTTGTAAATTGTATTTTAAAGCAACTTTTACCGCGACTTCACTGCTCTTCACTACTAGTTTTCTACATCACGGAACATTGTCCATGTTCATTCAATTCAGTTTCTAATGTGATTTATTTTCCATTTGTGGAAGTAACACGCATGAATGTCTCTCTGAGGGAAAAGCTTCATTTATTCATACATGTAGAGTCCACTATGATGAACACATTAACACAGAACCACCCCAACAGTCACTATGATGACCACATTAAACACAGAACCCCAACAGTCACTATGATGAACACATTAACACAGAACCA
>NW_022261983.1:13638764-13643764 GCF_002021735.2 Oncorhynchus kisutch
AGAGAGATAGACAGACAGACAGACAGACAGACAGACAGACAGACAGACAGACAGACAGACAGACAGAGACAGACAGACAGACAGACAGACAGACAGACAGACAGACAGACAGACAGACAGACAGACACAGACAGACAAGACAGACAGACAGACAGACAGACAGACAGAGGTAGACTCAGAAGAACCCCCAATAACATACCCACGACATTATGCACCACTCCACCTTGGATGCTTTTGAAGAGGAATTTATTGACCTGCTCTGGAAGCTAATTGACACGTTGGATCTTTCTAAGGATTCCAGTCATTGTCCTGTCAACAGAATTCAGCCTAGCAGTGAGTCCCTCTGTAGGGAAACATTCAGACATGGGAAGCCAGCCACCCCAGGCCTGTAAGTGACTGGTGTTTAGTGTTGGGAGTGACACACGTGTGTTTATACATGGTAGAATGACCCTCTGAGAACGGGCCCTAAGTGGCAGACAGTGATGTAGTCTCAACACTTTCTGTCTCTCTGTCTGTCTCTCTGCCTATCTGTCTCCCTGCTTGTATATCTCTCTGCCTATCTGTCTCTCTGCCTATCTGTCTCTCTGCCTGTATATCTCTCTGCCTATCTGTCTCTCTGCCTATCTGTCTCTCTGCCTGTATATCTCTCTGCCTATCTGTCTCTCTGCCTATCTGTCTCCCTGCTTGTATATCTCTCTGCCTATCTGTCTCTCTGCCTATCTGTCTCCCTGCCTGTATATCTCTCTGCCTATCTGTCTCTCTGCCTATCTGTCTCCCTGCCTGTATATCTCTCTGCCTATCAGTCTCTCTGCCTGTCTCTCTGCCTATCAGTCTCTCTGTCTGTCTCTCTGCCTATCTGTCTCTCTGCTTGTCTGTCCCTCCATCTCTCTGCCTGTCTGTCTCTCTGCCTGTCTGTCTCTCCGTCTCTCTGCCTGTCTGTCTCTCTGCCTGTCTATCTCTCCATCTCTCTGCCTGTCTGTCTCTCTGCCTATCTGTCTCTCTGCCTGTCTGTCTCTCTGCCTGTATATCTCTCCATCTCTCTGCCTGTCTGTCTCTCTGCCTGTCTGTCTCTCCATCTCTCTGCCTGTCTGCCTCTCTGCCTGTCTGTCTCTCCATCTCTCGGCCTGTCTGTCTCTCTGTCTCTCTGCCTGTCTGTCTCTCTGCTTGTCTGTCTCTCCATCTCTCTGCCTGTCTGTCTCTGTCTCTCTGCCTGTCTGTCTCTCTGCCTATCTGTTTACTGTCTGTCTGTCCCCCAGGTGTCCCTGGCTATCTGTTGTCTGTCTGTCTGTCTCCCAGGTGTCCCTGTCTATCTGTTTTCTGTCTGTCTGTCTGTCCCCCAGGTGTCCCTGGCTATCTGTTTTCTGTCTGTCTGTCTGTCCCCCAGGTGTCCCTGGCTATCTGTTTACTGTCTGTCTCCCAGGTGTCCCTGGCTATCTGTTTATTACTGTCTGTCTCCCAGGTGTCCCTGTCTATCTGTTTTCTGTCTGTCTCCCAGGTGTCCCTGTCTATCTGTTTTCTGTCTGTCTCCCAGGTGTCCCTGTCTATCTGTTTTCTGTCTGTCTCCCAGGTGTCCCTGTCTATCTGTTGTCTGTCTGTCCCCCAGGTGTCCCCAGCTATCTGTTAACTGTCTCTCTGTCCCCCAGGTGTCCCTGGCTATCTGTTATTACTGTCTGTCTCCCAGGTGTCCCTGTCTATCTGTTTTCTGTCTGTCTGTCTGTCTGTCCCCCAGGTGTCCCTGGCTATCTGTTTACTGTCTGTCTGTCCCCCAGGTGTCCCCAGCTATCTGTTTTCTGTCTGTGTGTCCCCCAGGTGTCCCCAGCTAAGCCATTAAAGGCGTTGATGCAGAGATGGGTGATGTACACGGAGGAGTGTAGCCGCAATCACAGCAGAGAACCGCCGCTCACTGGTGAGAAACACGCGCACACGCCTGCACGCACACTCACACCATAAACACTGTGTAGCACCGTGCATTATGGGAAGATGAAGGTCCTCCGTTCTGCTCTCCCGGTGAGGGTCGGCTGTGGCAGTAGATACAGGGTAGCCTAGTGGTTAGAGCGTTGGACTAGTAACCGGAAGGTTGCAAGTTCAAACCCCCGAGCTGACAAGGTACAAATCTGTCGTTCTGCCCCTGAACAGGCAGTTAACCCACTATTCCTTGGCCGTCATTGAAAATAAGAATTTGTTCTTAACTGACTTGCCTGGTTAAATAAAGGTCAAATAAAAATTTAAAATAAACATGTCTATCCTTCATTCCAGGAAGATATTCCCTCCCCGTCACAGATCTGATTGGACAGGATGTGTTACGATCAACAGTAATTGTTTCCCCCAGATAAAGAGATGTTCTGTAACTGTTTCCTGTAGGTGTTGTGTGTAACAGGACCTTTGACATGTATGCATGCTGGCCCGATGGACTCGCCAACACTACTGTCAGTGTGTCCTGTCCCTGGTACCTGCCCTGGCACCACAAAGGTGAAGGTTGATGCTGATTGGTTGGTTGATTGATGAATTGATTGGTTTGTTGATTGGTGAATAGCTTCTATATCACGTTCAATAAATACCAAACTCACGTCAAATATCTGAAACTTCTGTCAAGTTAGAGTGATAGGTAGTGTGATAGGTAGTCTGCTTGGGTCAGTGAATGACAGTCTACCTGTAATGTGTGTCTGTTCCAGTCCAGCATGGTTCGGTGTACAGGGAGTGTGATAGGTAGCGTGATAGGTAGTCTGCTTGGGTCAGTGAATGACAGTCTACCTGTAATGTGTGTCTGTTCCAGTCCAGCATGGTTCGGTGTACAGGGAGTGTGACGCGGACGGCCACTGGGTTCCCCAGAAGAACACGAGCGAGTGTGATGCTAATGATCCTGCTCAGGTGAAAATGATGTGTCTCTTGTGAGTGAGGCTCGGAAAATGCTGTGGATAAAATATCATCATATAGACATGATGGGAAGGGTGTATAGAATTGATTCATGTTTTTCATCAGTGTGAGTGTACTGAGGTGTGTAGGCTAAAAGGATGTATAGAATTGATTCATGTTTTTCATCAGTGTGAGTGTACTGAGGTGTGTAGGCTAAATGTACAGACCATTCAGAAGGTATTCAGACCCCTTACATTTATCCACATTTTCCGACGTTACAGTCTTATTCTAAAATGGATTCAATAGTTTTTTCCCCTCATCAATCTACACACAGTACCCCATAACTGTCAGTAAGAGTGTCCATGATTGAGTCTTTGAATGAAGAGATTGAGATAAAAACTGTCCAGGTTGAGTGTTTGTTGTAGCTCGTTCCAGTCGCTAGGCATAGTGAACTGAAAAGACGATGTTACAAGGTATGACGCCACAAGTTTGGCACACCTGTATTTGGGGAGTTTCTCCAATTCTTCTCTGCAGATCCTCTCAAGCTCCTGTCAGGATGGATGGGGAGCGTCGCTACACAGCTATTTTCAGGTTTCTCCAGAGATGTTCAATCAGGTTCAAATCAGGGCTCTGTCTGGGCCACTCAAGGACATTCTGCGTTGTCTTGGCTGTGTTCTTAGGGTTGTTGTCCTGTTGGAAGGTGAACCTTCGACCAGTCTGAGGGCCTGTTCTGTTCATCTTTCCTTCGATCCTGACTAGTGTCTGACTTTTTGCCACTGAAAAACATCCCCACAGGCAGATGCTGCCACCACCATGCTTCACCATAGGGATGATACCAGGTTTTCTCTAGATGTGACACTTTGCATTCAGGCCAAATAGTTCAATCTTGGTTTCATCAGACCAGAAAATCTTGTTTCTCACGGTCTAAGAGTCCTTTAGGTACCTTTTGACAAACTCCAAGTGGGCTTCATGTGCCTTTCACTGAGGAGTGGCTTCCATCTGGCCACTCTACCATAAAGGCCTGATTGATGGAGTGCTACAGTGATGGTTGTCCTTCTGGAAGTTTCTCCCATCTCCACAGAGGAACTCTGAAGCTCTATCAGAGTACCATTGGGCTCTTGGTCACCTCCCTGTCCAAGGCCGGGCAGCCAGCTCTAGGAAGAGTCTTGGTGGTTCCAAACTTCTTCCATTTAAGAATGAAGGAGGCCACTGTGTTCTTGGGGACCTTCAATGCTGCAGACATTTTCTTGGTACCCTTCCCCAGATCTGTGCTTCGACACAATCCTGTCTTGGAGCTCCATGGATAACTCCTTTGACCTCATGGCTTGGTTTTTGCTCTGACATGCACTGTCAACTGTGGAACCTTATATAGACAGGTGTGTGCCTTTCTAAATCATGTCCAATCAATTGAATTTACAACAGGTGGACTCCAATCAATGGAAACAGGATGCACATCAATTTGGAGTGTCATAACAAAGGGTCTGAATACTTGTAAATGTAAATGTCACATTTCTGTTGTATATCTTTAATACATTTGCAAGAATTCTAAAAACCTGTTTTTGCTTTGTCATTGGTATTGTGATGTCATTATGGGGTATTGTGAGTCATTATGGGGTAGTGTGATGTCATTATGGGGTAGTGTGATGTCATTATGGGGTAGTGTGATGTCATTATGGGGTAGTGTGATGTCATTATGGGGTAGTGTGATGTCATTATGGGGTATTGTGATGTCATTATGGGGTAGTGTGATGTCATTATGGGGTAGTGTGATGTCATTATGGGGTATGTGATGTCATTATGGGTAGTGTGATGTCATTATGGGGTAGTGTGATGTCATTATGGGGTAGTGTGATGTCATTATGGGTATTGTGATGTCATTATGGGCTATTGTGATGTCATTATGGGCTATTGTGATGTCATTATGGGGTAGTGGTGATGTCATTATGGGGTAGCTGGGATGTCATTATGGGGTAGTGGGATGTCATTATGGGGTAGTGTGATGTCATTATGGGGTATTGTGATGTCATTACTGGTAGTGTGATGTCATTATGGGGTAGTGTGATGTCATTATGGGGTATTGTGATGTCATATGGGGTAGTGTGATGTCATTATGGGGTAGTGTGATGTCATTATGGGGTAGTGTGATG
>NW_022261983.1:13648764-13651264 GCF_002021735.2 Oncorhynchus kisutch
GTGAGGTAAAGTGGCAGGTCAACAACGAGGTGGGTGTGTTGAGTTGACCAGGGTGAGGTAAAGAGTCCAGTCAACAACAAGGTGGGAGTGTTGTGTTGGGTTGACCAGGGTGAGGTAAAGTGGCAGGTCAACAACGATGTGGGTGTGTTGGGTTGAGTTGACCAGGGTGAGGTAAAGGGGCCAGTCAACAACAAGGTTGGAGTGTTGTGTTGGGTTGGGTTGACCAGGGTGAGGTAAAGTGGCAGGTTAACATCAAGGTGGGTGTGTTGTGTTGACCAGGGTGAGGTAAAGTGGCCAGTCAACAACAAGGTTGGAGTGTTGTGTTGGGTTGGGTTGACCAGGGTGAGGTAAAGTGGCAGGTTAACATCAAGGTGGGTGTGTTGTGTTGACCAGGGTGAGGTAAAGTGGCCAGTCAACAATGAGGTGGGAGTGTTGTGTTGGATTGAGTTGACCAGGGAGAGGTAAAGTAGCAGGTTAACATCAAGGTGGGTGTGTTGTGTTGACCAGGGTGAGGTAAAGTGGCCAGTCAACAACAAGGTGGGTGTGTTGAGTTGACCAGGGTGAGGTAAAGTGGCAGGTTAACAACAAGGTGGGTGTGTTGGGTTGACCAGGGTGAGGTAAAGAGTCCAGTCAACAATGAGGTGGGAGTGTTGAGTTTACCAGGATTATAAGGGTTTGATCTCTGAAGCATTGTTTAGCCATACTGGAGGATTATAAGGGTTTGATCTCTGAAGCATTGTTTAGCCATACTGGAGGATTATAAGGGTTTGATCTCTGAAGCATTGTTTAGCCATACTGGAGGATTATAAGGGCTTGATCTCTGAAGCATTGTTTAGCCATACTGGAGGATTATAAGGGTTTGATCTCTGAAGCATTGTTTAGCCATACTGGAGGATTATAAGGGCTTGATCTCTGAAGCATTGTTTAGCCATACTGGAGGATTATAAGGGCTTGATCTCTGAAGCATTGTTTAGCCATACTGGAGGATTATAAGGGCTTGATCTCTGAAGCATTGTTTAGCCATACTGGAGGATTATAAGGGTTTGATCTCTGAAGCATTGTTTAGCCATACTGGAGGATTATAAGGGCTTGATCTCTGAAGCATTGTTTAGCCATACTGGAGGATTATAAGGGCTTTGTTAGGTCTTGAAACATTTTATTTTGTGTGTGTTGTGTCCTGTAGACGGCGGTGGGGTGTCGTATCGCCGTGGTGATGATGCAGTACAGTATCATGGCTAACAGCTATTGGCTGCTGGTGGAAGGCATCTACCTCCACAACCTGCTGGTCATCACCGTGTTCACTGAGAGAAACTACTTCAACATCTACCTGTGTATCGGCTGGGGTGAGGAGGGGGAGGAGAGGTTGGGGGAGGGGGGGGGGGGGAGAGGGAGGGGGTGGAGGTAGTGTATTTGTCAATTTGCATTTTCTAATCTGTTTGGTAGCCAGACACCTGCGTAGATCTATTATAGATATAGTCACCCTCAGGGTTATGTAGTAGAGATATTATAGATAAAGTCACCCTCAGGGTTAGGTAGTAGAGATATTATAGATAAAGTCACCCTCAGGGTTAGGTAGTAGAGATATTATAGATATAGTCACCCTCAGGGTTAGGTACTAAAAATATTGTCACCCTCAGGGTTATGTAGTAGAGATATTATAGATATAGTCACCCTCAGGGTTAGGTAGAAGAGATATTATAGATAAAGTCACCCTCAGGGTTAGGTAGTAGAGATATTATAGAGATAGTCACCCTCAGGGTTATGTAGTAGAGATATTATAGAGATAGTCACCCTCAGGGTTAGGTAGTAGAGATATTATAGATAAAGTCACCCTCAGGGTTAGGTAGTAGAGATATTATAGATAAAGTCACCCTCAGGGTTAGGTAGTAGAGATATTATAGACATAGTCACCCTCAGGGTTAGGTAGTAGAGATATTATAGATATAGTCACCCTCAGGGTTAGGTAGTAGAGATATTATAGATATAGTCACCCTCAGGGTTAGGTAGTAGAGATATTATAGATATAGTCACCCTCAGAGTTAGGTAGTAGCGATATTAGAGATATAGTCACCCTCAGGGTTAGGTAGTAGCGATATAGTCAGTCTCAGGGTTAGGTAGTAGAGATATTAGAGATATAGTCACCCTCAGGGTTAGGTAGTAGCGATATAGTCAGGCTCAGGGTTAGGTAGTAGAGATATTATAGATATAGTCACCCTCAGGGTTAGGTAGTAGAGATATTATAGAGATAGTCAGTCTCAGGGTTAGGTAGTCTATGAGTTCTTGGTGTGTTTAATGTGATTCTCTCTGCAGGTGCCCCTCTGATCTTCCTGGTGCCCTGGGTGATGGTGAAATACCTGTATGAAAATGAGGAGTAAGTGCCTGCATGAGTGTGTGAGTGCCTGCATGAGTGAGTGAGTGCCTGCATGCGTGAGTGAGTGCCTGCATGTGTGAGTGAGTGCCTGCATGTGTGAGTGAGTGCCTGCATGTGTGAGTGAGTGCC
>NW_022261983.1:13656264-13683764 GCF_002021735.2 Oncorhynchus kisutch
CATCGTTCAGAGATTACAGTGTGATCGGGTATTGGAGGTACATGAAGGACTGTATAGCCTCCCATCGTTCAGAGATTACAGTGTGATCGGGTATTGGAGGTACATGAAGGACTGTATAGCCTCCCATCGTTCAGAGATTACAGTGTGATCGGGTATTGGAGGTACATGAAGGACTGTATAGGCTCCCATCGTTCAGAGATTACAGTGTGATCGGGTATTGGAGGTACATGAAGGACTGTATAGCCTCCCATCGTTCAGAGATTACAGTGTGATCGGGTATTGGAGGTACATGAAGGACTGTATAGGCTCCCATCGTTCAGAGATTACAGTGTGATCGGATATTGGAGGTACATGAAGGACTGTATAGGCTCCCATCGTTCAGAGATTACAGTGTGATCGGGTATTGGAGGTACATGAAGGACTGTATAGGCTCCCATCGTTCAGAGATTACAGTGTGATCGGGTATTGGAGGTACATGAAGGACTGTAGAGCCTCCCATCGTTCAGAGATTACAGTGTGATCGGGTATTGGAGGTACATGAAGGACTGTATAGCCTCCCATTGTTCAGAGATTACAGTGTGATCGGGTATTGGAGGTACATGAAGGACTGTATAGGCTCCCATCGTTCAGAGATTACAGTGTGATCGGGTATTGGAGGTACATGTTGGACTGTATAGGCTCCCATCGTTCAGAGATTACAGTGTGATCGGATATTGGAGGTACATGAAGGACTGTATAGGCTCCCATCGTTCAGAGATTACAGTGTGATCGGGTATTGGAGGTACATGAAGGACTGTATAGCCTCCCATCGTTCAGAGATTACAGTGTGATCGGGTATTGGAGGTACATGAAGGACTGTATAGCCTCCCATCGTTCAGAGATTACAGTGTGATCGGGTATTGGAGGTACATGAAGGACTGTATAGCCTCCCATCGTTCAGAGATTACAGTGTGATCGGGAATTGGAGGTACATGAAGGACTGTATAGCTCCCATCGTTCAGAGATTACAGTGTGATCGGGTATTGGAGGTACATGAAGGACTGTATAGCCTCCCATCGTTCAGAGATTACAGTGTGATCGGGTATTGGAGGTACATGAAGGACTGTATAGGCTCCCATCGTTCAGAGATTACAGTGTGATCGGGTATTGGAGGTACATGAAGGACTGTATAGCCTCCCATCGTTCAGAGATTACAGTGTGATCGGGTATTGGAGGTACATGAAGGACTGTATAGTCTCCCATCGTTCAGAGATTACAGTTTGATCGGGTATTGGAGGTACATGAAGGACTGTATAGGCTCCCATCGTTCAGAGATTACAGTGTGATCGGGTATTGGAGGTACATGAAGGACTGTATAGCCTCCCATCGTTCAGAGATTACAGTGTGATCGGGTATTGGAGGTACATGAAGGACTGTATAGGCTCCCATCGTTCAGAGATTACAGTGTGATCGGGTATTGGAGGTACATGAAGGACTGTATAGCCTCCCATCGTTCAGAGATTACAGTGTGATCGGGTATTGGAGGTACATGAAGGACTGTATAGGCTCCCATCGTTCAGAGATTACAGTGTGATCGGGTATTGGAGGTACATGAAGGACTGTATAGGCTCCCATCGTTCAGAGATTACAGTGTGATCGGGTATTGGAGGCACATGAAGGACTGTATAGCCTCCCATCGTTCAGAGATTACAGTGTGATCGGGTATTGGAGGTACATGAAGGACTGTATAGGCTCCCATCGTTCAGAGATTACAGTGTGATCGGGTATTGGAGGTACATGAAGGACTGTATAGGCTCCCATCGTTCAGAGATTACAGTGTGATCGGGTATTGGAGGTACATGAAGGACTGTATAGCCTCCCATCGTTCAGAGATTACAGTGTGATCGGGTATTGGAGGTACATGAAGGACTGTATAGCCTCCCATCGTTCAGAGATTACAGTGTGATCGGGTATTGGAGGTACATGAAGGACTGTATAGCCTCCCATCGTTCAGAGATTACAGTGTGATCGGGTATTGGAGGTACATGAAGGACTGTATAGGCTCCCATCGTTCAGAGATTACAGTGTGATCGGGTATTGGAGGTACATGAAGGACTGTATAGGCTCCCATCGTTCAGAGATTACAGTGTGATCGGGTATTGGAGGTACATGAAGGACTGTATAGGCTCCCATCGTTCAGAGATTACAGTGTGATCGGGTATTGGAGGTACATGAAGGACTGTATAGGCTCCCATCGTTCAGAGATTACAGTGTGATCGGGTATTGGAGGTACATGAAGGACTGTATAGGCTCCCATCGTTCAGAGATTACAGTGTGATCGGGTATTGGAGGTACATGAAGGACTGTATAGCCTCCCATCGTTCAGAGATTACAGTGTGATCGGGTATTGGAGGTACATGAAGGACTGTATAGCCTCCCATCGTTCAGAGATTACAGTGTGATCGGGTATTGGAGGTACATGAAGGACTGTATAGGCTCCCATCGTTCAGAGATTACAGTGTGATCGGGTATTGGAGGTACATGAAGGACTGTATAGCCTCCCATCGTTCAGAGATTACAGTGTGATCGGGTATTGGAGGTACATGAAGGACTGTATAGCCTCCCATCGTTCAGAGATTACAGTGTGATCGGGTATTGGAGGTACATGAAGGACTGTATAGCCTCCCATCGTTCAGAGATTACAGTGTGATCGGGTATTGGAGGTACATGAAGGACTGTATAGGCTCCCATCGTTCAGAGATTACAGTGTGATCGGGTATTGGAGGTACATGAAGGACTGTATAGCCTCCCATCGTTCAGAGATTACAGTGTGATCGGGTATTGGAGGTACATGAAGGACTGTATAGGCTCCCATCGTTCAGAGATTACAGTGTGATCGGGTATTGGAGGTACATGAAGGACTGTATAGCCTCCCATCGTTCAGAGATTACAGTGTGATCGGGTATTGGAGGTACATGAAGGACTGTATAGCCTCCCATCGTTCAGAGATTACAGTGTGATCGGGTATTGGAGGTACATGAAGGACTGTATAGGCTCCCATCGTTCAGAGATTACAGTGTGATCGGGTATTGGAGGTACATGAAGGACTGTATAGGCTCCCATCGTTCAGAGATTACAGTGTGATCGGGTATTGGAGGTACATGAAGGACTGTATAGGCTCCCATCGTTCAGAGATTACAGTGTGATCGGGTATTGGAGGTACATGAAGGACTGTATAGCCTCCCATCGTTCAGAGATTACAGTGTGATCGGGTATTGGAGGTACATGAAGGACTGTATAGGCTCCCATCGTTCAGAGATTACAGTGTGATCGGGTATTGGAGGTACATGAAGGACTGTATAGGCTCCCATCGTTCAGAGATTACAGTGTGATCGGGTATTGGAGGTACATGAAGGACTGTATAGCCTCCCATCGTTCAGAGATTACAGTGTGATCGGGTATTGGAGGTACATGAAGGACTGTATAGGCTCCCATCGTTCAGAGATTACAGTGTGATCGGGTATTGGAGGTACATGAAGGACTGTATAGCCTCCCATCGTTCAGAGATTACAGTGTGATCGGGTATTGGAGGTACATGAAGGACTGTATAGCCTCCCATCGTTCAGAGATTACAGTGTGATCGGGTATTGGAGGTACATGAAGGACTGTATAGGCTCCCATCGTTCAGAGATTACAGTGTGATCGGGTATTGGAGGTACATGAAGGACTGTATAGCCTCCCATCGTTCAGAGATTACAGTGTGATCGGGTATTGGAGGTACATGAAGGACTGTATAGGCTCCCATCGTTCAGAGATTACAGTGTGATCGGGTATTGGAGGTACATGAAGGACTGTATAGGCTCCCATCGTTCAGAGATTACAGTGTGATCGGGTATTGGAGGTACATGAAGGACTGTATAGCCTCCCATCGTTCAGAGATTACAGTGTGATCGGGTATTGGAGGTACATGAAGGACTGTATAGGCTCCCATCGTTCAGAGATTACAGTGTGATCGGGTATTGGAGGTACATGAAGGACTGTATAGCCTCCCATCGTTCAGAGATTACAGTGTGATCGGGTATTGGAGGTACATGAAGGACTGTATAGGCTCCCATCGTTCAGAGATTACAGTGTGATCGGGTATTGGAGGTACATGAAGGACTGTATAGGCTCCCATCGTTCAGAGATTACAGTGTGATCGGGTATTGGAGGTACATGAAGGACTGTATAGGCTCCCATCGTTCAGAGATTACAGTGTGATCGGGTATTGGAGGTACATGAAGGACTGTATAGGCTCCCATCGTTCAGAGATTACAGTGTGATCGGGTATTGGAGGTACATGAAGGACTGTATAGCCTCCCATCGTTCAGAGATTACAGTGCTGTTGGCATTCAACTTTTAGTTTTTAGTTTAATTGTATTTGTTTACACAACAACACAATGTATAAAGGTGTGTGCAGGTTGGAAACACACAGAAACTGGCATTATATATATATATATATATACACACAACCGTTTGTTCATTCAGTTAAATGAATCATACAAAACACAGTTGATTCGTGTCGGTCCTCCTCCGTCTCCATTTGTGTGTTTTCATTTGATGTCCTGCTCCCCTACCACTGATCCTGACCTGGTATCTCCTACCACTGACCCTGACCTGGTATCTCCTACCACTGACCCTGACCTGGTATCTCCTACCACTGACCCTGACCTGGTATCTCCTACCACTGACCCTGACCTGGTATCTCCTACCACTGACCCTGACCTGGTATCTCCTACCACTGACCCTGACCTGGTATCTCCTACCACTGACCCTGACCTGGTATCTCCTACCACTGACCCTGACCTGATATCTCCTACCACTGACCCTGACCTTAAACAGGAAGACAGGGTATCTCCTACCACTGACCCTGACCTTAAACAGGAAGACAGGGTATCTCCTACCACTGACCCTGACCTTAAACAGGAAGACAGGGTATCTCCTACCACTGACCCTGACCTTAAACAGGAAGACAGGGTATCTCCTACCACTGAACCTGACCTGGTATCTCCTACCACTGACCCTGACCTTAAACAGGAAGACAGGGTATCTCCTACCACTGACCCTGACCTTAAACAGGAAGACAGGGTATCTCCTACCACTGACCCTGACCTTAAACAGGAAGACAGGGTATCTCCTACCACTGAACCTGACCTGGTATTTCCTACCACTGACCCTGACCTTAACCAGGAAGACAGGGTATCTCCTACCACTGACCCTGACCTTAACCAGGAAGACAGGGTATCTCCTACCACTGAACCTGACCTGGTATCTCCTACCACTGACCCTGACCTTAACCAGGAAGACAGGGTATCTCCTACCACTGACCCTGACCTTAACCAGGAAGACAGGATATCTCCTACCACTGACCCCAACCTTAACCAGGAAGACAGGGTATCTCCTACCACTGACCCTGACCTTAACCAGGAAGACAGTGTATCTCCTACCACTGACCCTGACCTTAAACAGGAAGACAGGGTATCTCCTACCACTGACCTTAATCATGAAGACAGTGTTGAAGGGTATCTCCTACCACTGACCTTAACCATGAAGACAGTGTGGAAGGGTATCTCCTACCACTGACCCTGAACTTAAACAGGAAGACAGGGTATCTCCTACCACTGACCTTAATCATGAAGACAGTGTTGAAGGGTATCTCCTACCACTGACCTTAACCATGTAGACAGTGTTGAAGGGTATCTCCTACCACTGACCTTAACCATGAAGACAGTGTTGAAGGGTATCTCCTACCACTGACCCTGACCTTAACCATGAAGACAGGGTATCTCCTACCACTGACCTTAACCATGAAGACAGTGTTGAAGGGTATCTCCTACCACTGACCCTGACCTTAAACATGAAGACAGTGTTGAAGGGTATCTCCTACCACTGACCCTGACCTTAAACATGAAGACAGTGTTGAAGGGTATCTCCTACCACTGACCCTGACCTTAAACATGAAGACAGTGTTGAAGGGTATCTCCTACCACTGACCCTGACCTTAAACATGAAGACAGTGTTGAAGGGTATCTCCTACCACTGACCCTGACCTTAAACATGAAGACAGTGTTGAAGGGTGTCTCCTACCAGTGACCCTGACCTTAACCAGGAAGACAGGGTATCTCCTACCACTGACCCTGACCTTAACCAGGAAGACAGGGTATCTCCTACCACTGACCCTGACCTTAAACAGGAAGACAGGGTATCTCCTACCACTGAGCCTGACCTTAAACAGGAAGACAGGGTATCTCCTACCACTGAGCCTGACTTTAAACAGGAAGACAGGGTATCTCCTACCACTGACCCTGACCTTAAACAGGAAGACAGGGTATCTCCTACCACTGAGCCTGACCTTAAACAGGAAGACAGGGTATCTCCTACCACTGAGCCTGACTTTAAACAGGAAGACAGGGTATCTCCTACCACTGACCCTGACCTTAACCATGAAGACAGTGTTGAAGGGTATCTCCTACCACTGAGCCTGACTTTAAACAGGAAGACAGGGTATCTCCTACCACTGAGCCTGACCTTAAACAGGAAGACAGGGTATCTCCTACCACTGAGCCTGACTTTAAACAGGAAGACAGGGTATCTCCTACCACTGACCCTGACCTTAACCATGAAGACAGTGTTGAAGGGTATCTCCTACCACTGACCTTAACCATGAAGACAGTGTTGAAGGGTATCGCCTACCACTGACCCTGACCTTAACCATGAAGACAGTGTTGAAGGGTATCTCCTACCACTGATGTTATGGTTTGATGTCCCGATGTTATGGTTTGATGTCCCGATGTTATGGTTTGATGTCCCGATGTTATGGTTTGATGTCCCGACCCCACTTTCCTAGCCCCTAACCACTCCAATGTGACCCTGGAGTTATTAATAGCCTCCTCCTGGAAGGGCTGACTGTATATAAGAGGGAGATTCGTCATGGCAGTTGTCATATCAGACAGACTCTCCAAGTCAACATACCACCTATATAGTAGGTCAGAATTCAACAGTCGATCTTTCCTCCATATCCGTTTGGGTGTTTGGATGAGGTTCTGACCCAGTTGGACCCCCTGCTGCCCCACCATGACCGCGGTGTTAACGAAAGGTCAGAACA
This sequence comes from Oncorhynchus kisutch, assembly GCF_002021735.2. Taxonomy (NCBI): domain Eukaryota; kingdom Metazoa; phylum Chordata; class Actinopteri; order Salmoniformes; family Salmonidae; genus Oncorhynchus; species Oncorhynchus kisutch. Next base: position 13,663,388 of record NW_022261983.1, read on the forward strand.
TGGGTTTATAGAAGAGGGAGATTTGTCACGGCAACCGTCACATCAGGGCTGAAACCCAAAGAGCACCACATCCAGTTCACTGTGTAGCGAACAGTGTGTCCCGAGTAGTTCACTGTGTAGGGAACAGTGTGTCATTTGGAACACCTCCTGCGTGTACCCCGAGTAGTTCACTGTGTAGGGAACAGTGTGCCCCGAGTAGTTCACTGTGTAGGGAACAGTGTGTCCCGAGTAGTTCACTGTGTAGGGAACAATGTGTCATTTGGAACACCTCCTGCGTGTACCCCGAGTGGTGCAGTGGTCTAAGGCACTGGATCTCAGTGCTAGCGGTGTCACTACAGACACTGGTTTGATTCCAGGATGTATGGTGATTGGGAGTCCCTTAGGGAGGTGCACAATTGTCCCGCCGTCGTCCGGGTTTGGCCTGAATAGGCCGTCATTGTAAATAAGAATGTGTTCTTAACTGACCTGCCTTGTTAAATAAAGGTTCCATAACACACACAGACAGACACCCCGAGTCGAGTCGAGTCGACATACTTTCCTAACATCAATCCGCTTCCTAAGTGGCTCTAGTTCCTGTACCTTACAGGAATTCCTGTGTTTGAGTATTCACAGAGACAGAGGTGGTGAGGTCACTTCCTGCTTTGCTGTTTTACGTAGCCCGTGACAACACAACGCCACTCCCTCACCTCTTTATCCCGGTCTGTTTGGTTTAGGACACTCGTTTGAGTCAACGTCAGAGGACATAGTTGTGTCTGTTCACGTAGCCCTCAACATGCTAGCCTGATGGTCCTAGGTTTGGACTGTCGTGTCAACTCCTATTTAAACATGTTAGCCTGATGGTCCTAGATCTGTTAGGACTGTCGTGTCAACTCCTATTTAAACATGTTAGCCTGATGGTCCTAGATCTGTTAGGACTGTCGTGTCAACTCCTATTTAAACATGCTAGCCTGATGGTCCTAGATCTGTTAGGACTGTCGTGTCAACTCCTATTTAAACATGCTAGCCTGACGGTCCTAGATCGGTTTGGACTGTCGTGTCAACTCCTATTTAAACATGCTAGCCTGACGGTCCTAGATCGGTTTGGACTGTCGTGTCAACTCCTATTTAAACATGCTAGCCTGTCATGTCAACTCCTATTTAAACATGCTAGCCTGACGGTCCTAGATCTGTTAGGACTGTCGTGTCAACTCCTATTTAAACATGCTAGCCTGACGGTCCTAGATCGGTTTGGACTGTCGTGTCAACTCCTATTTAAACATGCTAGCCTGTCGTGTCAACTCCTATTTAAACATGCTAGCCTGACGGTCCTAGATCGGTTTGGACTGTCGTGTCAACTCCTATTTAAACATGCTAGCCTGTCGTGTCAACTCCTATTTAAGCGTGTTAGCCATGACAAGGAGCATATGAGTTGACTATGCTGCAGCACAACGTGTCTGTAACCAAGGCTACGGTCTGGATTCAGTGCCATTAGCGGTAAATCAGTGTTGTAGCACGTTTGACATTGAAAGTTAATTTCCTACTGAGCCGATATGTGCAGCGTTTACCGTTTACCGTTTACCGTGAATTCAGTCTCCGCAATCGTGGAAGCATTGCCTTTAAAAGGTGCATAGCCATCAATCGTGGAAGCACTGCCTTTAAAAGGTGCATAGCCATCAATCGTGGAAGCATTGCCTTTAAAAGGTGCATAGCCATCAATCGTGGAAGCATTGCCTTTATAAGGTGCATAGCCATCAATCGTGGAAGCATTGCCTTTAAAAGGTGCATAGCCATCAATCGTGGAAGCATTGCCTTTAAAAGGTGCATAGCCAACAATCGTGGAAGCATTGCCTTTAAAAGGTGCATAGCCATCAATCGTGGAAGCATTGCCTTTAAAAGGTGCATAGCCATCAATCGTGGAAGCATTGCCTTTAAAAGGTGCATAGCCATCAATCGTGGAAGCATTGCCTTTATAAGGTGCATAGCCATCAATCGTGGAAGCATTGCCTTTAAAAGGTGCATAGCCATCAATCGTGGAAGCATTGCCTTTAAAAGGTGCATAGCCATCAATCGTGGAAGCATTCCCTTTAAACGGTGCATAGCCATCAATCGTGGAAGCATTGCCTTTAAAAGGTGCATAGCCATCAATCGTGGAAGCATTCCCTTTAAACGGTGCATAGCCATCAATCGTGGAAGCATTGCCTTTAAAAGGTGCATAGCCATCAATCGTGGAAGCATTGCCTTTAAAAGGTGCATAGCCATCAATCATGGAAGCATTGCCTTTAAAAGGTGCATAGCCATCAATCGTGGAAGCATTGCCTTTAAAAGGTGCATAGCCATCAAAGCGCGGTCAGATTGACTCCCGTCCTAAGATTGTTTGGGATTTATTTTATTTGAACCTTTAATTAACAAGGCAAGTCAGTTAAGAACAAATTCTTATTTACAATGACGGTGTACCCCGGCCAAACCGTAACCTGGACGATGCTGGGCCAATTGTGTGCCGCCCTATGATCTTACAATATGTACACTCACAGAAAAAAGGGTCCCATAAGGGTTCTTCGGCTGTGCCCATAGGAGAACCCTTTTTGGTTCCAGGTAGTACCCTTTTTGGTTCCAGGTAGAACCCTTTTGGGTTCCATGTACAACCCTCTGTGTAAAGGGGTTCTACCTAGAACCAAAAATGGTTCTTCAAAAGGGTTCTGCTAAAAAAAAATCTAAGAATGGAGTGCTACGGAGCTCTTTGCAAACCCACCACTGTTCTGTTCTGCGTGTTGACAAGTCGTCACTTGTTTCTGACTTCCTGTTCTTTACAGATTAACTTCCTGATCTTCATCCACATAATAAAGATCCTGGTGTCCAAACTGAGGGCTCACCAGATGAGATACTCCGACTACAAGTTCCGGTGAGCTCTTTCTTTCTTTCTTTCTTTCTTTCACAATGAAAACCCTTTCCTCTGTTTATAATATCATCAACCTAATCTCAGCTCTCTCTCTTCCTCTCTCTCTCCCCCTCTCCCTGCAACTCTCTAACATTCTCTCTCCCTCCTCCCCCTCTCCCCCCTCTCTCTCCCCCCTCTCTCTCTCCCTCCTCCCTCCCTTCCCTATCCCCTCTCTCTCTCTCTCTCTCTCTCTCTCTCTCTCTCTCCCTCCTCCCTCCCTTCCCTATCCCCTCTCTCTCTCTCTCTCTCTCTCTCTCTCCCTCCTCCCTCCCTCCCTTCCCTCTCCCTCTCTCTCTCTCTCCCACCCTCTGCATTCTCCCTCCCCTTTCCCTCTCTTTCTCTCTCTCTCCCTCCCTCTCTCCCTCCCCTCTCTCTCTCCCTCCCCTCTCCCTCTCTCTTTCCCTCCCTCCCTCCCCCTCTCCCCTCTCTCTCTCTCCCTCCCTCCCTCTCCCCTCTCTCTCTCTCTCTCTCTCTCTCTCTCTCTCTCTCTCTCTCTCTCTCTCTCTCTCACTCCCCACCCTCCCCTCTCCCTCCCTCTCTCTTTCCCTCCCCTCTCCCCTTCTCTCTCTCTCCCTCCCGTCTCCCCTCTCTCTCTCTCTCTCTCTCCCTCCATCCCTCCGCTCTCCCTCCCCTCTCCCCTCTCTCTCTCCCACCCTCCCAACTCACCCTCCTCCTCTCCCTCCCCTCTCCCCTCTCCCCTCTCTCTCTCCCTCCCCTCTTCCTCCCCTCTCTCTCCTAGGTTGGCTAAGTCTACCCTAACCCTGATCCCTCTACTAGGGATACACTTGGTGGTGTTTGTCTTCGTGACAGATGAGTCCACCAAGGCCACCATCACCCTGCGTCTCACCAAACTCTTCATCGACCTCTTCTTCACCTCCTTCCAGGTCAGACACACACACACACACACAGATGCACACACACACACAGATGCACACACACACACACACACACACACACACTTGGAATCATGGGGTTGCTTCTCAGCCAAGGGACTGGTCTCACTGACAATTTTGCCTAAGAACACAGCCATGAATAAAGAATGGTACCAACACATCCTCCGAGAGCAACTTCTCCCAACCATCCAGGAACAGTTTGGTGACGAACAAGGCCTTTTCCAGCATGATGGAGCACTTTGCCATAAGGCAAAAGTGGTAACTAAGTGGCTCGGGGAACAAAACATCGATATTTTGGGTCCATGGCCAGGAAACTCCCCAGACCTTTTTCCCATTGAAAACTTGTGGTCAATCCTCAGGAGGCGGGTGGACAAACAAAAACCGACAAATTCTGACAAATTCCAAGCATTGATTATGCAAGAATGGGCTGCCATCAGTCAGGATGTGGCCCAGAAGTTAATTGACCGCATGCCATGGCAGATTGCAGAGGTCTTGAAAAAGAAGGGTCAACACTGCAAATATTGACTCTGCATCAACTTCATGTAATTGTCAGTAAAAGCCTTTGACACTTATGAAATGCTTGTAAATATACTTCAGTATCCATAGTAACATCTAACAAAAATATCTAAAGACACTGAAGCAGCAAACTTTGTGGAAATTAATATTTGTGTCATTCTCAAAACTTTTGGCCACGACTGTAGAGCCCGAGACACAGAACACAGCTTTCCCTCCTCTGTTCCATTGTGTTCTGTTCCATTCCATTCCACTGTTCCATTCCATTCCACTGTTCCATTCCATTCCACTGTTCCATTGTGTTCTGTTTCATTCCATTCCACTGTTCTATTCCATTCCACTGTTCCATTCCATTCCACTGTTCCATTCCAAGGTATTTGTGTAACGTTGACATACAGAGCCTGTCTGAAAGTAAGAAGGAGTCTGTTTTCTCTGGAGCCGTACTCAAGTCTCAGTCAGAGATCACACAGTAGAAGCCTGTGTGCAGTATTGAGTTGTGACAGTGACACTAACACCCCTCTACATCTGAGAGAAACACAGAGAGAGAGAGACTCAGTGAAACAGACTGAGGGAGAGAGAGAGACACACAAACATTGAGAAACACAGAGAGAAAATGAACAGTGACTCTAACAGTCCTGTACATCTGAGAAAAACACAGAGAAAGATAGAGAGAGAGAGTGAGAGTGAGAGAGTGAGACTGTAGGGATGGTGCCAGGTTTCCTCCAGACATTCAGGCCAAAGAGTTTTATCTTGGTTTCATCAGACCAGAGAATCCTTTAGGTGCCTTTGGGCAAACTTGAAGCGGGCTGTCATGTGCCTTTCACTGAGGAGTTGCTTCAGTCTGGCCACTCTAACGTAAAGGCCTGATTGGTGATGCTGCAAAGATGGTTTTCCTTCTAGAAGGTTCTCCCATCACCATAGAGGAACTCTGAAGCTCTGTCAAAGTGACCATCGGGTTCTTGGTCACCTCCCTGACCAAGGTCCTTCTGCCCAGATTGCTCAGTTTGGCCTGGCGGCCAGCTCTAGGAAGAGTCTTGGTGGTTCAGAACTTCTTCCATTTAAGAATGATGGAGGCCACTGTGTTCTTGGGGACCTTCAATGCTGCAGACATTTTCTTGGTACCCTTCCCCAGATCTGTGCCTCGACACAATCCTGTCTCGGCGCTCCATGGACAACTCCTTTGACCTCATGGCTTGGTTTTTGCTCTGACGTGCACTGTCAACTGTGGGACCTTTTATAGACTGGTGTGTGCCTTTCCAAATCATGTTCAATAAATTTAATTTAACACAGGTGGACTCCAATCAAGTTGTAGAAACATCTCAAAGATGATCAATGGAAACAGGATGCACCTGAGCTCAATTTCTAGTCTCATAGCGAAAGGGTCTGAATAAATATGTAAATGTCATATTTCAGTTTCTTATTTTTTTTTATTGCCAACATTTCTAAAAAACGTTTTTGCTTTGTCATTATGGGGTATTGTGATGTCATTATGGGGTATTGTGATGTCATTCTTGGGTATTGTGATGTCATTATGGGGTATTGTGATGTCATTATGGGGTATTGTGATGTCATTATGGGGTATTGTGTGTAGATTGATGAGGATGTTTTAAAATGGATTTAATCCATTTTAGAATAAGCATGTAACGTAACAAAATGTTACGTTACAAAAAATGGTTGTGTGTGTTGACTCAGATCTTGGTGTTTCTACAGGGTCTTCTGGTAGCTATCTTATACTGCTTTGTCAACAAAGAGGTAAGACCTCTTCTCCTCCTCTTATTCTAAACTTGGTCTCACATTTACCTGAACAACTCTCAATTTAACGTGAACATCACACATAACATCTCTCTCTCTCTCTCTCTCTCTCTCTCTCTCTCTCTCTCTCTCTCTCTATCTCTCTCTCTCTCTCTCTCTCTCTCTTTCTCTCTTTCTCTCTTTCTCTCTTTATCTCTCTCTCACCCTCTCTCTCTCTCTCCCTTCCTCCACACCCTTTTCTCTCTCCCTCTCCCCCTCTCCCCCTCTCTCCCTCTCCCCCTCTCCCCCTCTCCCCCTCTCTCCCTCTCCCCCTCTCTCCCTCTCCCCCTCTCCCCCCAAGGTCCAGTCAGAGATCCTGAAGAAGTGGAAGCGTTGGAAGCTGGGTCGTAACATCGAGGAGGAGTACCGCCACACCTATAGCCAGACGCCCCACCTCAACACTAAGAGCAGCAGCCTGCTGGGTCACGACCCCTCGCACCCCTCCTCAATGCTCCTCCACCCCCACCTCCCCGACATCACCACCTCCTCCCCTGCTCCCCCTGGCCAGGGCCCAGGCTGCTCCCCAGAGGAGAAGCACCTCCTGGTGGTGAGCTGTCAGAATGGCATGGGGCGGAGCAGGAAGAACACAGGGTCGTCCATGCAGTTCCCCTCCCTACCACGTGAGGGCACCATCAGCTGTAGTCACACACTGATAGAGGATCATATGGATGAAATCTGCTTGACGGACAGGGTGTCAGAGTGTTACGAGGCTCCTAGAGGAAATGCAGAGAGCCACCTCTGAGACTGGAGAGGATGGGGAAGATTAATGACGTAACACCCTGGTAACTACAGTAGAGACTGGAGAGGACGGGGAAGATTAATGACGTAACACCCTGGTAACTACAGTAGAGACTGGAGAGGACGGGGAAGATTAATGACGTAACACCCTGGTAACTACAGTAGAGACTGGAGAGGACGGTGAAGATTAATGACGTAACACCCTGGTAACTACAGCAGAGACTGGAGAGGACGGGGAAGATTAATGACGTAACACCCTGGTAACTACAGCAGAGACTGGAGAGGACGGGGAAGATTAATGACGTAACACCCAGGTAACACTCTGGAGCTGGGCAGTGTGTTTCAGGAGAGGTGTGTTTCTCAATGGCCGTCACCCTGGACCTATGTTAATGAGCGAGATGGCCTTGACAGACCCAGGACCAGTGTGTGTCTCAATGTTCGTATCGTCACCCTGAAACAGTGTTAGTGGGAGAGAGAGACACCTACTCGACCCTCTCCAATCCACAGCCAAATGAGAGAAACATAGAACAAGCTAGACCTACCATGTTGGACCCCACTGACCCAGACCAGCCCTCCCATGTTGGACCCCTCTGACCCAGACCAGCCCTCCCATGTTGGACCCCTCTGACCCAGACCAGACCTCCCTCTGACGTCCTATGACAGTGGATGTCCTGCGAGTCACATGGATTGATATGTGTTTTCTCTTCAACAGTCAAACAGACAGCATGGACTCACTGCTGCAGGACTCACTGCTGCAGGTCTCACTGCTGCTGCAGGACTCACTGCTGCAGGACTCACTGCTGCAGGACTCACTGCTGCAGGACTCACTGCTGCAGGACTCACTGCTGCAGGTCTCACTGTTGCAGGTCTCACTGTTGTAGGACTCACTGCTGCAGGAGTCACTGCTGCAGGACTCACTGCTGCAGGACTCACTGCTGCAGGACTCACTGTTGCTGCAGGACTCACTGCTGCTGCAGGACTCACTGCTGCAAGACTCACTGCTGCAGGTCTCACTGTTGCAGGTCTCACTGCTGCAGGACTCACTGCTGCAGGTCTCACTGCTGCAGGACTCACTGTTGCTGCAGGACTCACTGTTGCAGGACTCACTGCTGCAGGTCTCACTGCTGCAGGACTCACTGCTGCTGCAGGTCTCACTGCTGCAGGTCTCACTGCTGCAGGTCTCGCTGCTGCAGGACTCACTGTTGCAGGACTCACTGTTGCAGGACTCACTACTGCAGGACTCACTGTTGCAGGACTCACTACTGCATGTCTCACTGTAGCAGGACTCACTGTTGCAGGACTCACTGTTGCAGGACTCACTGTTGCAGGTCTCACTGTAGCAGGACTCACTGTTGCAGGACTCACTGCTACAGGACTCACTGTTGCAGGACTCACTGTTGCAGGACTCACTGTTGCATGTTCACAAAGCCAAAAAGGAGAAGAATAAAAACAACTTCCAAAGCTAAATGTGTAAAATAATACCCAGAAACCTCAAGTTGCTAAATACAGGGTCTTAGCTTTAGCCTCTGGTATATGTTGTTGTTGTTGTTGTTATTATTGTTGTTGTGTTAAATTGTGATGTGTTTTCTGGTACTGGAGACAGTACAGGCAGAATGAACTGGGCATTCAAACAACACCAACAAAAAAACAGGTCACATGACTAACAGGACGACCAGATAAACAGGTCACATGACTAACAGGACGACCAGATAAACAGGTCACATGACTAACAGGACGACCAGATAAACAGGTCACATGACTAACAGGACGACCAGATAAACAGGTCACATGACTAACAGGACGACCAGATAAACAGGTCACATGACTAACAGGACGACCAGATAAACAGGTCACATGACTAACAGGACGACCAGATAAACAGGTCACATGACTAACAGGACGACCAGATAAACAGGTCACATGACTAACAGGACGACCAGATAAACAGGTCACATGACTAACAGGACGACCAGATAAACAGGTCACATGACTAACAGGACGACCAGATAAACAGGTCACATGACTAACAGGACGACCAGATAAACAGGTCACATGACTAACAGGACGACCAGATAAACAGGTCACATGACTAACAGGACGACAAGATAAACAGGTCACATGACTAACAGGACGACCAGATAAACAGGTCACATGACTAACAGGACGACCAGATAAACAGGTCACATGACTAACAGGACGACCAGATAAACAGGTCACATGACTTACAGGACGACCAGATAAACAGGTCACATGACTAACAGGACGACCAGATAAACAGATGAAATCATCATAGAACAAACAACACCAATACATGAATACATATTCATAGCCTTCATAGTTATTTGTAAAGCTTTGATGAGATACCCCCTTGACCTTGCTGTTCATTCTGGTTGGATGACGAGAGAGAGAGAGAGAGAGAGGTGAGAGAGAGAGGGGGGATGAGAGAGGGGGGGGGGTGAAAGAGAGAGGGGGGGAGAGATAGAGAGAGAGGGGGGGAGAGAAAGAGGGGGGGGAGAGAGAGAGAGAGAGAGAGGGGGGGAGAGAAAGAGGGGGGGAGAGAGAGAGAGAGAGAGAGGGGGAGAGAGAGAGAGAGAGAGAGAGAGAGGAGGGGGGAGAGAGAGAGAGGGGGGGAGAGAGAGAGAGAGAGAGAGAGAGAGAGGGGGGGGAGAGAGAGAGAGATTAAGAGAGTTGTAGATCAGTTCAACCTGAGTTTGTATAGGGCCAGAGAGATAGACTGCTTCCCCAATGGCACCCTATTCCCTATATAGTGCTAGTTGGGACTCGGCCAGAGGCAGCATTCCTGTAGAGTTAACCCCAGTGTAAGGTCACCACCGCTGGGTTCTACCCCCATAGTGGCCCCCTGACCTGAGGACCAGGACAGGACCATGAAAACCATGTATTTAAAGTATGGCAGCCATGTTAGCGACCCAATACATTGGGGATATACATAACACCTACGTCTATAATTAGAACAAAATTGATTGACACAGCTAACGGAGCTGACACAGATAACGGAGCTGACACAGCTAACGGAGCTGACACAGATAACAGAGCTGACACAGATAACGGAGCTGACACAGATAACGGAGCTGACAGATAACGGGGCTGACACAGATAACGGAGCTGACACAGATAACAGAGCTGACACAGATAACGGAGCTGACACAGATAACGGAGCTGACACAGATAACAGAGCTGACACAGATAACGGAGCTGACACAGATAACGGAGCTGACACAGATAACAGAGCTGACAGATAACGGAGCTGACACAGATAACGGAGCTGACAGATAACGGGGCTGACACAGATAACGGAGCTGACACAGATAACGGAGCTGACACAGCTAACGGAGCTGACACAGATAACAGAGCTGACACAGATAACGGAGCTGACACAGATAACGGAGCTGACAGATAACGGGGCTGACACAGATAACGGAGCTGACACAGATAACAGAGCTGACACAGATAACGGAGCTGACACAGATAACGGAGCTGACACAGATAACAGAGCTGACACAGATAACGGAGCTGACACAGATAACAGAGCTGACACAGATAACGGAGCTGACACAGATAACGGAGCTGACACAGATAACGGATACAGCTAGTGATAATAATGTTCATGGTGATGTTGATAATGTTGTTGACGGTGATGATGAAGATGGTGGTGATGATGATGATGAAGATGGTGGTGATGATGATGATGTTGATGATGGTGGTGGTGATGATGAAGATAATGATGGTGATGATAATGATGGTGATGATGATGATGATGATGATGATGTTGATGATGGTGGTGATGATCTTGATGATGATAATAATGATGGTGTGATACTGTTGATTATCATCACATTCTATACATTAATGTAAAGCCACCAATTTCAGAATGTTATAATTTTTTCTTCTTCCCGAACACAACAGAAGGTTTACGACCTGGAAGATCTGACTTCATATTCCACTTGTGAGTTGTTAGTGTTGTAATCGTGACAAGTGTGTTATTTTTTAGAAGATGGGATCAGAAAGTAGAAGAAAAGACAGTGGTTTTCTTCATTCAGTCTGGCTACTATATATATTGTACATGTTAATAATGCAGGACTGGACTGGGTCTATCTAATGTTTTCATCATTAGACGCATCATTATTATTGTGTAGAAACCCCTGGTTTAGAGGGGCCAGCCCATCTGGCATTTACACCAAACCCCTGGTTTAGACAGGCCCACTGGGCTGAAGAGGGGCCAGCCCATCTGGCATTTACACCAAACCCCTGGTTTAGACAGGCCCACTGGGCTGAAGAGGGGCCAGCCCATCTGGCATTTACACCAAACCCCTGGTTTAGACAGGCCCACTGGGCTGAAGAGGGGCCAGCCCATCTGGCATTTACACCAAACCCCTGGTTTAGACAGGCCCACTGGGCTGAAGAGGGGCCATCCCCATCTGGCATTTACACCAAACCCCTGGTTTATACAGGCCCACTGGGCTGAAGAGGGGCCAGCCCATCTGGCATTTACACCAAACCCCTGGTTTAGACAGGCCCCACTGGGCTGAAGAGGGGCCAGCCCATCTGGCATTTACACCAATGCACCAGCTCTCTCTGTTCAACTCTTCAAGAAAATGTGTTTTTTTGTCGTCGTGTTTAAACTAGTCTTTTTGCCGTGCATGTAAATGAATGTTAATATAATAATCTGTAATGGGTTTGAGCCAATGGTAAACAGTATCAGAGCTGTGTGTCACATGAGGTCACTGCGTTCAGTTACAGTATGTGTTCCCTCCCCGCCTCCCCCTACTGAGGGAATGACCCTACTCTATGGCGATAGAAGACCTATATCAAGGCCACACGGGGGAGTACAGAGTAGACCTGGGTTCAAATATTATTTGATTTATTTCCGTATGCTTTAGGTTGTGCTTCATTGAGTTTGCCTGGGAACGGTTGGAACAATGAAATGGTCTGAAAATTGCAAACCGTGTCCATCTTGCACTCCAGACAGACACAATGACGTGGTCAAAGTGTTGGAAAGAAAACAAAATACTATTTTAACGGTTTCAGGTCACCATGGTCACCACCTATTCAAACTTTGGAACCATTATATAATGAAGTGATAAGGAGGAGGTGGTATACGGCCATTATATAATGAAGTGATAAGGAGGAGGTGTGGTATACGGCCATTATATAATGAAGCGATAAGGAGGTGGTGTGGTATACGGCCATTATATAATGAAGCGATAAGGAGGAGGTGTGGTATACGGCCATTATATAATGAAGTGATAAGGAGGAGGTGTGGTATACGGCCATTATATAATGAAGCGATAAGGAGGAGGTGTGGTATATGGCCATTATATAATGAAGCAATAAGGAGGAGGTGTGGTATACGGCCATTATATAATGAAGCGATAAGGAGGTGTGGTATACGGCCATTATATACTGAAGCGATAAGGAGGAGGTGTGGTATACGGCCATTATACCACGGCTACGGGCTGTTCTTAGTCACAACGCAGAGGCTGCTGAGGGGAGGACGGCTCATAATAAAGGCTGGAACGGAGCGAATGGAACGGCTTTACACCGTGTGTTCGATGTGTTTGATACCATCCCACCTATTCCACTCCAGCCATTAACACAAGCCCGTCCTCCCAAATGAAGGCGCCACCAACCTCCTGTGCTGGATACAGCCCTTAGCCGTGGTACATCGGCCGTATACCACAAACCCCCGAGGTTCCTTATTTCTATTATAAACTGGTTACCAATGTAATTAGAGCAGTCAAAATAAATGTTTTGTCATACCCGTGGTATACGGTCTGATATACCACGGCTGTCAGCCAATCAGCATTCAGGGCTCGAACCACCCAGTTTATAATATCAGTTTTAGTTCCAGATTCAGTAGCTCGAGTACTCTTCTATTCGTGAACAAACGCTGACTTATACATAACGGGAGTAAGGTGTCCATATTAGGAACACCTCAGTCTCATGTCCTGATGAGGATGTCCTAATATGGACATTTAAAAAATGGAGTCTCAATTTTCTGAGGTGTGATGGGTATATTAACCAATCAGAAATAACCATGATCAAATCCTGTGACTGTGATGACAGGAGCACAAGAGTTCAAAAGATGGTTCTCATTTTACACAGCTGTTCTGGAACAGGACGTCTTGGTGAGAAGGGGGGGTGGATTCTTCTTTTTTTTACCAAACAATTGACAGGAATAACTCAACATGACTTTGTAAGGCTAATTGCACCATGTTAATTTATAATTGCTAAAATTGTAAATCATGTTAATGACATTCAAATGATTTGTGTGTGTGCGTGTGATTTTTGAATGCGTGAGCGCATGCATGCCTTTGGGTGTGCATTGTCAAATCAAATCAAATCAAATCAAATCAAATTTATTTGTCACATACACATGGTTAGCAGATGTTAATGCGAGTGTAGCGAAATGCTTGTGCTTCTAGTTCCGACAATGCAGTAATAACGAACAAGTAATCTAACTAACAATTTAAAAAAAAAATACTGTCTTATACACAGTGTAAGGGGATAAAGAATATGTACATAAGGATATATGAATGAGTGATGGTACAGAGCAGCATAGGCAAGATACAGTAGATGATATCGAGTACAGTATATACATATGAGATGAGTATGTAAACCAAGTGGCATAGTTAAAGTGGCTAGTGATACATGTATTACATAAGGATGCAGTCGATGGTATAGAGTACAGTATCTACGTATGCATATGAGATGAATAATGTAGGGTAAGTAACATTATATAAGGTAGCATTGTTTAAAGTGGCTAGTGATATATTTACATCATTTCCCATCAATTCCCATGATTAAAGTGGCTGGAGTAGAGTCAGTGGCATTGACAGTGTGTTGGCAGTAGCCACTCAATGTTAGTGGTGGCTGTTTAACAGTCTGATGGCCTTGAGATAGAAGCTGTTTTTCAGTCTCTCGGTCCCAGCTTTGATGCACCTGTACTGACCTCGCCTTCTGGATGACAGCGGGGTGAACAGGCAGTGGCTCGGGTGGTTGATGTCCTTGATGATCTTTATGGCCTTCCTGTAGCATCGGGTGGTGTAGGTGTCCTGGAGGGCAGGTAGTTTGCCCCCGGTGATGCGTTGTGCAGACCTCACTACCCTCTGGAGAGCCTTACGGTTGAGGGCGGTGCAGTTGCCATACCAGGCGGTGATACAGCCCGCCAGGATGCTCTCGATTGTGCATCTGTAGAAGTTTGTGAGTGCTTTTGGTGACAAGCCGAATTTCTTCAGCCTCCTGAGGTTGAAGAGGCGCTGCTGCGCCTTCTTCACGATGCTGTCTGTGTGAGTGGACCAATTCAGTTTGTCTGTGATGTGTATGCCGAGGAACTTAAAACTTGCTACCCTCTCCACTACTGTTCCATCGATGTGGATGGGGGGGTGTTCCCTCTGCTGTTTCCTGAAGTCCACAATCATCTCCTTAGTTTTGTTGACGTTGAGTGTGAGGTTATTTTCCTGACACCACACTCCGAGGGCCCTCACCTCCTCCCTGTAGGCCGTCTCGTCGTTGTTGGTAATCAAGCCTACCAGTGTTGTGTCGTCCGCAAACTTGATGATTGAGTTGGAGGCGTGCGTGGCCACGCAGTCGTGGGTGAACAGGGAGTACAGGAGAGGGCTCAGAACGCACCCTTGTGGGGCCCCAGTGTTGAGGATCAGCGGGGAGGAGATGTTGTTGCCTACCCTCACCACCTGGGGGCGGCCCGTCAGGAAGTCCAGTACCCAGTTGCACAGGGCGGGGTCGAGACCCAGGGTCTCGAGCTTGATGACGAGCTTGGAGGGTACTATGGTGTTGAATGCCGAGCTGTAGTCGATGAACAGCATTCTCACATAGGTATTCCTCTTGTCCAGATGGGTTAGGGCAGTGTGCAGTGTGGTTGAGATTGCATCGTCTGTGGACCTATTTGGGCGGTAAGCAAATTGGAGTGGGTCAAGGGTGTCAGGTAGGGTGGAGGTGATATGGTCCTTGACTAGTCTCTCAAAGCACTTCATGATGACGGATGTGAGTGCTACGGGGCGGTAGTCGTTTAGCTCAGTTACCTTAGCTTTCTTGGGAACAGGAACAATGGTGGCCCTCTTGAAGCATGTGGGAACAGCAGACTGGTATAGGGATTGGTTGAATATGTCCGTAAACACACCGGCCAGCTGGTCTGCGCATGCTCTGAGGGCGCGGCTGGGGATGCCGTCTGGGCCTGCAGCCTTGCGGGGGTTAACACGTTTAAATGTCTTACTCACTTCGGCTGCAGTGAAGGAGAGACCGCATGTTTTCGTTGCAGGCCGTGTCAGTGGCACTGTATTGTCCTCAAAGCGGGCAAAAAAGTTGTTTAGTCTGCCTGGGAGCAAGACATCCTGGTCCGTGACTGGGCTGGGTTTCTTCCTGTAGTCCGTGATTGACTGTAGACCCTGCCACATGCCTCTTGTGTCTGAGCCGTTGAATTGAGATTCTACTTTGTCTCTGTACTGGCGCTTAGCTTGTTTGATAGCCTTGCGGAGGGAATAGCTGCACTGTTTGTATTCAGTCATGTTACCAGACACCTTGCCCTGATTAAAAGCAGTGGTTCGCGCCTTCAGTTCCACACGAATGCTGCCATCAATCCACGGTTTCTGGTTGGGGAATGTTTTAATCGTTGCTATGGGAACGACATCTTCAACGCACGTTCTAATGAACTCGCACACCGAATCAGCGTATTCGTCAATGTTGTTGGCTGACGCAATACGAAACATCTCCCAGTCCACGTGATGGAAGCAGTCTTGGAGTGTGGAGTCAGCTTGGTCGGACCAGCGTTGGACAGACCTCAGCGTGGGAGCTTCTTGTTTTAGTTTCTGTCTGTAGGCAGGGATCAACAAAATGGAGTCGTGGTCAGCTTTTCCGAAAGGGGGGCGGGGCAGGGCCTTATATGCGTCGCGGAAGTTAGAGTAACAATGATCCAGGGTCTTTCCACCCCTGGTTGCGCAATCGATATGCTGATAAAATTTAGGGAGTCTTGTTTTCAGATTAGCCTTGTTAAAATCCCCAGCTACAATGAATGCAGCCTCCGGATAAATCGTTTCCAGTTTGCAGAGAGTTAAATAAAGTTCGTTCAGAGCCATCGATGTGTCTGCTTGGGGGGGGATATATACGGCTGTGATTATAATCGAAGAGAATTCTCTTGGTAGATAATGCGGTCTACATTTGATTGTGAGGAATTCTAAATCAGGTGAACAGAAGGATTTGAGTTCCTGTATGTTTCTTTCATCACACCATGTCACGTTGGCCATAAGGCATACGCCCCCGCCCCTCTTCTTACCAGAAAGATGTTCGTTTCTGTCCGCGCGATGCGTGGAGAAACCCGCTGGCTGCACCGCTTCGGATTGCGTCTCACCAGTGAGCCACGTTTCCGTGAAACAGAGAACGTTACAGTCTCTGATGTCCCTCTGGAATGCTACCCTTGCTCGGATTTCATCAACCTTGTTGTCAAGAGACTGGACATTGGCAAGAAGAATGCTAGGGAGTGGTGCACGATGTGCCCGTCTCCGGAGTCTGACCAGAAGACCGCTACGTTTCCCTCTTTTTCTTGCATTGTGTGTGTGCGTGCGTGTGTGTGTGTGTGTGTGTGTGTGTGTGTGTGTGTGTGTGTGTGTGTGTGTGTGTGTGTGTACTGGCAGTTATGCCCTGGGTCCAGAGAGGTGGATGGAACCCACAGAGTTACAGGAGGAATCGTCCCCTGCTCTAGAACTTCCTCAGCTGATGTTGTGTTGCAACAGAGCAATTCCATTGGCTGTTGTGTTGCAGCAGAGCAGTTCCATTGGCTGTTGTGTTGCAGCAGAGCAATTCCATTGGATGTTGTGTTGCAGCAGAGCAGTTCTGTTGTCTCTTCTGTTGTAACAAAGTGTCCCATTGGTCACAGTTTTCCAGCAGAGCTGTCCCATCGTCTGCTGTGTGTTTGACAGAGCTGTCCCATCGTCTGCTGTGTGTTTGACAGAGCTGTCCCATTGACTGCAGGAACTGTGGCTTCACAAGATACACCCCAAGTCAGAATTTTCATTAAGTTAGTCTCACTGGCTACTGTGTTGAAATAGAGCATTCCCATTGGTTGCTGTTGTACATCCCATAAACCAGCGTCTTCTAGGATCCAGTAAAATTGGCTTCACAAAGTACATTGAGGTCAGCGGCTACATTACGCTCAGTCTGTTTCGTCCCCCTTTGCATGTAGATCACATACGGAGGCAGCACGCATGAGGTCACACATTTTACCTTGTGGGCAAATGAAACGACATAGAAAGACACTTATAAAGACAAAGAGCAGCAATTCTGTGTCTTCTCTTCCTCCACTAATGCTACTGCATATTACTGTAGAATCCCCATGATATAGAAACATCACTGTAGAATCCCCAACATGATATAGAAACATCACTGTAGAATCCCCAACATGATATATAAACATCCCTGTAGAATCCCCAACATGATATATAAACATCACTGTAGAATCCCCATGATATAGAAACATCACTGTAGAATCCCCAACATGATATATAAACATCCCTGTAGAATCCCCAACAGGATATATAAACATCACTGTAGAATCCCCATGATATAGAAACATCACTGTAGAATCCCCAACATGATATATAAACATCACTGTAGAATCCCCATGATATATAAACATCACTGTAGAATCCCCAACATGATATATAAACATCACAGTAGAATCCCCAACATGATATATAAACATCACTGTAGAATCCCCAACATGATATATAAACATCACTGTAGAATCCCCAACATGATATATAAACATCACTGTAGAATCCCCAACATGATATAGAAACATCCCTGTAGAATCCCCAACATGATATATAAACATCACTGTAGAATCCCCAACATGATATATAAACATCCCTGTAGAATCCCCAACATGATATATAAACATCCCTGTAGAATCCCCAACATGATATAGAAACATCCCTGTAGAATCCCCATGATATAGAAACATCACTGTAGAATCCCCAACATGATATATAAACATCACTGTAGAATCCCCATGATATATAAACATCACTGTAGAATCCCCAACATGATATATAAACATCACTGTAGAATCCCCATGATATATAAACATCACTGTAGAATCCCCAACATGATATATAAACATCACTGTAGAATCCCCAACATGATATATAAACATCACTGTAGAATCCCCAACAGGATATATAAACATCACTGTAGAATCCCCAACATGATATATAAACATCCCTGTAGAATCCCCATGATATATAAACATCACTGTAGAATCCCCAACATGATATATAAACATCACTGTAGAATCCCCAACAGGATATATAAACATCACTGTAGAATCTCCAACAGGATATATAAACATCACTGTAGAATCCCCAACATGATATAGAAGCTAGCTAGTCTGAAGCATCACCTACATGATGGGTCATGTCCCAGGTGGCACCCTCTCCCCTACAACCCTCCCAGGTGAGGAGAGACATCACAACCCTCCCAGATGAGGAGAGACATCACAACCCTCCCAGGTGAGGAGAGACATCACAACCCTCCCAGGTGAGGAGAGACATCACAACCCTCTCAGGTGAGGAGAGACATCACAACCCTCCCAGATGAGGAGAGACATCACAACCCTCCCAGATGAGGAGAGACATCACAACCCTCCCAGATGAGGAGAGACATCACAACCCTCCCAGATGAGGAGAGACATCACAACCCTCCCAGGTGAGGAGAGACATCACAACCCTCCCAGGTGAGGAGACGGTCATGTTTCCAGGTGAGGAGAGGGTCATGTTTCCAGGTGAATAGACTATGTGGCTTTCAAAGCTAGTACACTGAAAAACACTTTACATGTATCCCAAATCGTACCCTATTCCCTAAATTGTGCACTACTTTTGACCAGGACCCATAGGTAGTAGTGCACTACTTTTGACCAGGGCCCATATGAAGTAGTGCAGTACTTTTGACCACGGGCCGCATATGAAGTAGTGGGCTACTTTTGACCAGGGCCGATATGAAGTAGTGCAGTAATTTTGACCAGGGCCCATATGAAGTAGTGCAGTACTTTTGACCAGGGCCCATAGGAAATTGTCCACTACTTTTGACCAGGGCCCATATGAAGTAGCGTACTGTAAAGGGAAAAGTGTGCCATTTGGGATGCTCCCGGAATAGGCTACACTCTCTCTGTAGACATGTATCCAAATGTCCTGTAGGTTTAAAAGGACGTGTTAGTGAGGAGAACAGAGCCAGAGCCAGAGCCAGTCAGTATGGGAACAGTTAACACTATGTGTGGTACATAGTATGAGTAAATCCCATGTTGATTATGCAGATTGTTGCATTCTCTATTGTTAGAGAATAATATAATTATTCCAGGACTTGAATATCACAGCACTAATGGATGTGTATGTTGCTCCCATAATTGCAGCAGATTGTTTGGCGTTAGACACAGTAGCATGGTGGTTCCAATGGTTTATTGGTCCAGCTAGTTCCTCTATATTCTGAAGGCAGGGTTGATGGTTTATTGGGCCAGCTAGTTCCTCTGTATTCTGAAGACAGGGTTGATGGTTAACTGGTCCAGCTAGTTCCTCTGTATTCTGTAGACAGGGTTGATGGTTAACTGGTCCAGCTAGTTCCTCTGTATTCTGTAGACAGGGTTGATGGTTAACTGGTCCAGCTAGTTCCTCTGTATTCTGAAGACAGGGTTGATGGTTAACTGGTCCAGCTAGTTCCTCTGTATTCTGAAGACAGGGTTGATGGTTTATTGGTCCAGCTAGTTCCTCTATATTCTGTAGACAGGGTTGATGGTTTATTGGTCCAGCTAGTTCCTCTGTATTCTGAAGACAGGGTTGATGGTTAACTGGTCCAGCTAGTTCCTCTGTATTCTGAAGACAGGGTTGATGGTTTATTGGTCCAGCTAGTTCCTCTATATTCTGAAGACAGGGTTGATGGTTAACTGGTCCAGCTAGTTCCTCTATATTCTGAAGACAGGGTTGATGGTTAACTGGTCCAGCTAGTTCCTCTATATTCTGAAGACAGGGTTGATGGTTAACTGGTCCAGCTAGTTCCTCTGTATTCTGAAGACAGGGTTGATGGTTCGGATTACTCCCCTCTCTGAATCTGAGCAGTTCTGTCTCAATGTATTATTGGTTTCATATTATTCACCATAATTTGTAAATAAATTCATAAAAAATCCTACAATGTGATTTTCTGGATTTCTTTCCCTTATTTTGTCTGTCATAGTTGCAGTGTACCTATGATGAAAATTACAGGCCTCTCTCATCTTTTTAATTGGGAGAACTTGCACAATTGGTGGCTGACTAAATACTTTTTTGCCCCACTGTATATACATATGTTTCTTGATATATATATATATATATATATATATATATATTTATATATACATACATGTGTTTCTTGTGTTATGTTGCAAACTTTTGTCCAAATGATGGAGAGACAAATAAATGACTGTGAAACATGAACTGTCTTGTCTTTGTATGAACATGTGTAAGATATGGAC
>NW_022261983.1:13688764-13706264 GCF_002021735.2 Oncorhynchus kisutch
AATAGGGTTGTGGTCTAAAGTAGTGCACTATATAGGGAATAGGGCTCTGGTCTAAAGTAGTGCACTATATAGGGAATAGGGCTCTGGTCTAAAGTAGTGCACTATATAGGGAATAGGGCTGTGGTCTAAAGTAGTGCACCCTGTAGGGAATAGGGCTGTGGTCTAAAGTAGTGCACTATATAGGGAATAGGGCTCTGGTCAACAGTAGTGCTCCCTGTAGGGAATAGGGCTCTGGTCTAAAGTAGTGCACTATATAGGGAATAGGGCTGTTGTCTAAAGTAGTGCACCCTGTAGGGAATAGGGCTGTGGTCTAAAGTAGTGCACTATATAGGGAATAGGGCTGTGGTCTAAAGTAGTGCACCCTGTAGGGAATAGGGCTCTGGTCTAAAGTAGTGCACTATATAGGGAATAGGGCTCTGGTCAACAGTAGTGCACCCTGTAGGGAATAGGGCTCTGGTCTAAAGTAGTGTACTATATAGGGAATAGGGCTCTGGTCTAAAGTAGTGCACTATATAGGGGATAGGGCTCTGGTCTACAGTAGTGCACTATATAGGGAATAGGGCTCTGGTCTAAAGTAGTGCACTATATAGGGAATAGGGCTCTGGTCTAAAGTAGTGTACTATATAGGGAATAGGGCTCTGGTCTAAAGTAGTGTACTATATAGGGAATAGGGCTCTGGTCTAAAGTAGTGTACTATATAGGGAATAGGGCTCTGGTCTAAAGTAGTGTACTATATAGGGAATAGGGCTCTGGTCTAAAGTAGTGCACTATATAGGGAATAGGGCTCTGGTCTACAGTAGTGCACTATATAGGGAATAGGGCTCTGGTCTATAGTAGTGCACTATATAGGGAATAGGGCTCTGGTCAACAGTAGTGCACTATATAGGGAATAGGGCTCTGGTCTAAAGTAGTGGACTATATAGGGAATAGGGCTCTGGCCTAAAGTAGTGCACTATATAGGGAATAGGGTCCTGGTCTAAAGTAGTGCACTATATAGGGAATAGGGCTCTGGTCTAAAGTAGTGCACTATATAGGGAATAGGGCTCTGGTCAACAGTAGTGCTCTATATAGGGAATAGGGCTCTGGTCAACAGTAGTGCACTATATAGGGAATAGGGCTCTGGTCAACAGTAGTGCTCCCTGTAGGGAATAGGGCTCTGGTCTAAAGTAGTGCACTATATAGGGAATAGGGCTGTGGTCTAAAGTAGTGCACCCTGTAGGGAATAGGGCTCTGGTCTAAAGTAGTGCACCCTGTAGGGAATAGGGCTCTGGTCTAAAGTAGTGCACCCTGTAGGGAATAGGGCTGTGGTCTAAAGTAGTGCACTATATAGGGAATAGGGCTGTGGTCTAAAGTAGTGCACCCTGTAGGGAATAGAGTCCCTGTTCACGCAGTCACAGTCATGCTCTGTGGTCAGTAATTTAATATCCCATATCAGAGACTAGTAGGGGTGTATGGCACCATACGCAGGGAACAGAGCAGGCTGGACAGACATGACTGGTCCGGAGGGATTCAACTTGGTGTGATGATGGTTCAGCACAGCCTGAGACAGATGGGACCTACAGGATGGGGCTTTATGGGGTACTGCAGAGAAACAGGACCTACAGGATGGGGCTTTATGGGGTACTGCAGAGAGACAGGACCTACAGGATGGGGCTTTATGGGGTACTGCAGACAGACAGTACCTATAGGATGGGGCTTTATAGGGTACTGCAGAGAAACAGGACCTACAGGATGGGGCTTTACGGGGTACTGCAGAGAGACAGGACCTACAGGTTGGGGCTTTATGGGGTACTGCAGAGAGACAGGACCTACAGGATGGGGCTTTATGGGGTACTGCAGACAGACAGGACCTACAGGACGGGGCTTTGTGGGGTACTGCAGACAGACAGGACCTACAGGATGGGGCTTTATGGGGTACTGCAGACAGACAGGACATACAGGATGGGGTTTTATGGGGTACTGCAGACAGACAGGACCTATAGGATGGGGCTTTATGGGGTACTGCAGACAGACAGGACCTACAGGTTGGGGCTTTATGGGGTACTGCAGACAGACAGGACCTACAGGATGGGGCTTTATGGGGTACTGCAGACAGACAGGACCTACAGGATGGGGCTTTATGGGGTACTGCAGACAGACAGGACCTACAGGATAGGGCTTTATGGGGTACTGCAGAGAGACAGGACCTACAGGATGGGGCTTTGTGGGGTACTGCAGACAGACAGGACCTACAGGATGGGGCTTTATGGGGTACTGCAGACAGACAGGACCTACAGGATGGGGCTTTATGGGGTACTGCAGACAGACAGGACCTACAGGATGGGGCTTTATGCGTCAGAGACGCAAACTCGGTCTCAACCTTTAAGTCTTTACTGAAGACTCATCTCTTCAGTGGGTCATATGATTGAGTGTAGTCTGGCCCAGGAGTGGGAAGGTGAACGGAAAGGCTCTGGAGCAACGAACCGCCCTTGCTGTCTCTGCCTGGCCGGTTCCCCTCTTTCCACTGGGATTCTCTGCCTCTAACCCTATTACAGGGGCTGAGTCACTGGCTTGCTGGGGCTCTCTCATGCCGTCCCTGGAGGGGGTGCGTCACCTGAGTGGGTTGATTCACTGTTGTGGTCATCCTGTCTGGGTTGGCGCCCCCCCCTTGGGTTGTGCCGTGGCGGAGATCTTTGTGGGCTATACTCAGCCTTGTCTCAGGATGGTAAGTTGGTGGTTGAAGATATCCCTCTAGTGGTGTGGGGGCTGTGCTTTGGCAAAGTGGGTGGGGTTATATCCTTCCTGTTTGGCCCTGTCTGGGGGTGTCCTCGGATGGGGCCACAGTGTCTCCTGACCCCTCCTGTCTCAGCCTCCAGTATTTATGCTGCAGTAGTTTATGTGTCGGGGGGCTGGGGTCAGTTTGTTATATCTGGAGTACTTCTCCTGTCCTATTCGGTGTCCTGTGTGAATCTAAGTGTGCGTTCTCTAATTCTCTCCTTCTCTCTTTCTTTCTCTCTCTCGGAGGACCTGAGCCCTAGGACCATGCCCCAGGAAATACCTGACATGATGACTCCTTGCTGTCCCCAGTCCACCTGGCCATGCTGCTGTTCCAGTTTCAACTGACCTGAGCCCTAGGACCATGCCCCAGGACTACCTGACATGATGACTCCTTGCTGTCCCCAGTCCACCTGGCCATGCTGCTGCTCCAGTTTCAACTTCCACCTGACTGTGCTGCTGCTCCAGTTTCAACTGTTCTGCCTTATTATTATTCGACCATGCTGGTCATTTATGAACATTTGAACATCTTGGCCATGTTCTGTTATAATCTCCACCCGGCACAGCCAGAAGAGGACTGGCCACCCCACATAGCCTGGTTCCTCTCTAGGTTTCTTCCTAGGTATTGGCCTTTCTAGGGAGTTTTTCCTAGCCACCGTGCTTCTACACCTGCATTGCTTGCTGTTTGGGGTTTTAGGCTGAGTTTCTGTACAGCACTTTGAGATATCAGCTGATGTACGAAGGGCTATATAAATAAATTTGATTTGATTTGATTTGATTTGGTACTGCAGAGAGACAGGACCTACAGGATGGGGCTTTGTGGGGTACTGCAGACAGACAGGACCTACAGGGTGGGGCTTTATGGGGTACTGCAGACAGAGAGGACCTACAGGATGAGGCTTTATGGGGTACTGCAGATAGGCAGGACCTACAGGATGGGGCTTTATGGGGTACTGCAGACAGACAGGACCTACAGGATGGGGCTTTATGGGGTACTTTAGACAGACAGGAACTACAGGGTGTGGCTTTATGGGGTACTGCAGACAGACAGGACCTACAGGATGGGGCTTTATGGGGTACCTCAGACAGACAGGACCTAAAGGATGGGGCTTTATGGGGTACTGCAGACAGATGATAGAGCCTTGATCTATTGGTGGGCTGCATGGGGACACAGCCACAGAGAGAGGACTCTGTTCTGAGGGAGGAAGCAGTGGTAATGCTGCACACCACCAGACTGTGTTAGCCTGCTGAGCTAAAACCTAGCCTATATTATATGGAGTTCTGGTTCTAGATAAGGCTGGGGATACTGTATGGGTAAGGGTTCTGGTTCTAGATAAGGCTGGGGATACTGTATGGGTAAGGGTTCTGGTTCTAGATAAGGCTGGGGATACTGTATGGGTAAGGGTTCTGGTTCTAGATAAGGCTGGAGATACTGTATGGGTAAGGGTTCTGGTTCTAGATAAGGCTGGGGATACTGTATGGGTAAGGGTTCTGGTTCTAGATAAGGCCGGGGATACTGTATTGGTAAGAGTTCTGGTTCTAGATAAGGCTGAGGTTTATGGGTTTGTTTTCGGGTTCCAGATAAGGTTAGGGCTACTGTATCAGTAAGGGTTCTGGTTCTAGATAAGGCTGGGGATACTGTATGGGTAAGAGTTCTGGTTCTAGATAAGGCTGAGGTTTATAGGTTTGTTTTCGGGTCCAGATAAGGTTAGGGCTACTGTATCGGTAAGGGTTCTGGTTCTAGATAAGGCTGGGGATACTGTATGGGTAAGGGTTCTGGTTCCAGATAAGGTTAGGGATACTGTATGGGTAAGGGTTCTGGTTCCAGATAAGGTTAGGGATACTGTATGGGTAAGGGTTCTGGTTCCAGATAAGGTTAGGGCTACTGTATGGGTAAGGGTTCTGGTTCCAGATAATGTTGGGGCTACTGTATACACTGTAGGTTATTGTTTTAAACGTTATACTTCTGAGCTAAAGTCCTATTGCACTTAACCCCTTCAAATTGCTCCAGGGGCTCTGCATGGTGGCTGACCCATCGAGTCCAGCTCCTAGGGATGTCTGTGTCTCAGGGCGTTGGGTTGTGAGCACAAAGACATATTTGTGTTCTCTGCAAGTTGATGGACCATAAAGTACAGAGAAAGCAGAGATGAGTTGGTTAGAGTCCTTCCTGCTCCCACACAGAGAAAGCAGAGATGAGTTGGTTAGAGTCCTTCCTGCTCCCACACAGAGAAAGCAGAGATGAGCTGGTTAGAGTCCTTCCTGCTCCCACACAAAGAAAGCAGAGATGAGCTGGTTAGAGTCCTTCCTGCTCCCACACAGAGAAAGCAGAGATGAGCTGGTTAGAGTCCTTCCTGCTCCCACACAGAGAAAGCAGAGATGAGCTGGTTAGAGTCCTTCCTGCTCCCACACAGAGAAAGCAGAGATGAGCTGGTTAGAGTCCTTCCTGCTCCCACACAGAGAAAGCAGAGATGAGCTGGTTAGAGTCCTTCCTGCTCCCACACAGAGAAAGCAGAGATGAGCTGGTTAGAGTCCTTCCTGCTCCCACACAGAGAAAGCAGAGATGAGCTGGTTAGAGTCCTTCCTGCTCCCACACAGAGAAAGCAGAGATGAGCTGGTTAGTCCTTCCTGCTCCCACACAGAGAAAGCAGAGATGAGCTGGTTAGAGTCCTTCCTGCTCCCACACAGATAGACTGCTAAAGTTTAGAAAACTTTCCATTCAGGCCGAAAGTAAAGAGTTTTGAAAATGGATGACTCAATATAGGCCTGGGGCTACTATATACAGTGGGGAGAACAAGTATCTGAAACACTGCCAATTTTTCAGGTTTTCCAACTTACAAATCATGTAGAGGTCTGTAATTTTTATCATAGGTACACTTCAACGGTGAGAGACGGAATCTAAAACAAAAATCCTGAAAATCACATTGTATGATTTTTAAGTAATTAATTAGCATTTTATTGCACAACATAAGTATTTGATCACCTACCAACCAGTAAGAATTCCGGCTCTCTTGGACCTCCAGGGTGGTTAAGGGCGCTGTACTGCAGTGCCAGCTGTGCCATCAGAGACCCTGGGTTAGTGACCGGGAGGTTCGTTGGGCGACGCACAATTGGCCTAGCGTCGTCCGGGTTAGGGAGGGCTTGGTCGGTAGGGGTGTCCTTGTCTCATCGCACACCAGCGACTCCTGTGGCGGGCCGGGCGCAGTGCGCGCTAGCCAAGGTTGCCAGGTGCACGGTGTTTCCTCCGACACATTGGTGCGGCTGGCTTCCGGGTTGGATGCGCGCTGTGTTAAGAAGCAGTGTGGCTAGGCTGGGTTGTGTATCGGAGGACGCAAGAGCCCGTACGGGAGTTGTAGCGATGAGACAAGATAGTAGCTACTACAACAATTGGACAACTATGAAATTGGGGAGAAAAAGGGGTAAAATTCAACAACAACAAAATCAAGAATTCTGTCTCTCACAGACCTGTTAGTTTTTCTTTAAGAAGCCCTCCTGTTCTCCACTCATTACCTGTATTAACTGCACAGTTGAAGTGTACCTATGATAAAATTACAGACTTTGTCATTTACATGCTTTTTAAGTAGGAAAACCTGCAAAATCGTCAGTGTATCAAATACTTGTTCTCCCCACTGTATGTGTGGGGTTGAAAATGGTTTGATAAAATGCCCTGGAAAGTTTGTAGACTTTGACCTTTCAGAGATACTTTAGGATTTCTATCTACCTTCTTAAAGAAATAAAAATGAAATGATGAAACTGCCCTGTACAGCTAAGTAAGAGATAAGAATAACTATTGATATTTATACGATAACATTTTGACCGTTTTCTGTACCAAAACTGCAACGCTTTAAATATATTTATTTTGGCTGCACCCTTCTCCAATTCCCTTTTTTTAAACGTACCTGCTCTGTGACCCTGCTGGGTAAATCTTAAATCCCGTCCAGTCTGACAGGAATGAACAAGTTGTGCTTCAGAGTTTCCAGGTGGGTTCTCTCCAGCACCGCTTGGGTCTGCATCTCCACCAGCTGTGAAAACTCCACTCTGCCACTGGAATCCTGGCAGGGTTCTTAAATTAGTAACTTAACTCAGTAGGGTAATCTGATTACTTTTGGATTACTTTCATCCTTAAAGAGACATTAGAAGAAGACAAAAAACAATCCATCAAATGCATTTGGTGTGTCATCATAGTGGTTTCTGATTGGTGGTCGTCATTTGGTGTGTCATCATAGTGGTTTCTGATTGGTGGTCATCATTAGGTGTGACATCATAATGGTTTCTGATTGGTGGTCATCATTAGTTGTGACATCATAGTGGTTTCTGATTGGTGGTCATCATTAGTTGTGACATCATAGTGGTTTCTGATTGGTGGTCATCATTAGTTGTGTCATCATAGTGGTCTCTGACTTGGGGTCAGACTGTCTCAGGTGGAACAAACTAAAACGTACTCCTTTTTTCCATGTTGAATTGAATGTCATTCAGAAAACAGAAATGTATTTTTTTCACAAACATCCTGTCTAAATGTAGTAGTCATCCAATAAGTAATCATTTAGTTTTCCTGAAGTATCTGTAATTTTTTTATTTTATTTTTTATTTTACCTTTATTTAACCAGGTAGGCAAGTTGAGAACACCTTTATTTCACCAGGTAGGCAAGTTGAGAACACCTTTATTTCACCAGGTAGGCAAGTTGAGAACAAGTTCTCATTTACAATTGTGACCTGGCCAAGATAAAGCAAAGCAGTTCGACAGATAAAACGACACAGAGTTACACATGGAGTAAAACAAACATGCAGTCAATAATACAGTATAAACAAGTCTATATACAATGTGAGCAAATGAGGTGAGAAGGGAGGTAAAGGCAAAAAAGGCCATGATGGCAAAGTAAATACAATATAGCAAGTAAAACACTGGAATGGTAGTTTTGCAATGGAAGAATGTGCAAAGTAGAAATAAAAAATAATGGGTATCTGTAATCCGATTACAATATTTTTGCTGGTAATGTAACTAATTACATTTAAATATATATATATATATATATATGTAACTAATTACAGTAAAAAAGAAGAGGAAAAGGCACAGAGTGATTTAACACACACACACACACACACACACACACACACACACACACACACACACACACACACACACACACACACACACACACACACATATACACACTCACACACACACACATATATACACACACACACACACACACACACACACACACACACACACACACACACACACACACACACACACACACACACACATATACACACTCACACACACACACATATATACACACACACACACACACACACACACACACACACACACACACACATATACACACTCACACACACACACATATATACACACACACACACACACACACACACACACACACACACACACACACACACACACACACACACACACACACACACACACACACACACATATACACACACACGCACACACACACACACACACACACACACACACACACACACACATGCTACCCAGTGTGAGAGTATCAAGAGGCCAGCTATTCTGTAGGTGCAAATCCCTACCGATATGAGCCAACCATCCTCCAATGTCTCAGCCAATAGGATGAGGAGAGAGAGACACATCCTCTTGTGTTGGTGATGATGAGTCACTACTTCACATTTCTTCTGTCAGTCTGATTTATGCATGAGGATTACTCTGGTTACCTCATCTCCTCGTCGTCTCTGGAGGGAGGGAAAGAGAGAGAGTGAGAGGATGAGAGAGAACGACAGAGAGAGAGAGCGAGAGAGAGAGAGAGAGAGAGAGAGAGGATGAGAGAGAGGATTAGAGAGAACGAGAGAGAGGATGAGAGAGAACGAGAGAGAGAGAGAGCGAGAGAGAGAGATTTTATTTTATTTTACTAGGATCTCTTTTAGTCCTCATTTGGACTAATCTTCCAAGAGTCCTTAAACATTAAAATACAATTTCTAATACAATCACATTTTCACATATAACACACTATTAGAAACAGACATAAATACATTTTAACCAGATAAATACTCTAAACAGACTGAACAGATATATGGATTTCTTCCATAGTCCTGCACAACCCAATGTATTATATTAAAATAGTTATATTATAGTTCTATTATTATAGTTTAATTTAAGTATTTTTTTCAATTTCTTTATTGCTTTTGAATCAAAATGTTATTTTCCTTATTTCTCTTTTCTGCGCAGGGTAACACATAGATGGTGGACAATCTATTCCTGTTATTGACTGAATGTCTGTCTCTTACAAACTGAATAAAAAATCTTATCACATTGTGCCCGAATAGAATAGGTGAATAGAATAGGTGAATAGAATAGGTGAATAGAATAGGTGAATAGAATAGGTGAATAGAATAGGTGAATAGAATAGGTGAATAGAATAGGTGAATAGAATAGGTGAATAGAATAGGTGAATAGAATAGGTGAATAGAATAGGTGAATAGAATAGGTGAATAGAATAGGTGAATAGAATAGGTGAATAGAATAGGTGAATAGAATAGGTGAATAGAATAGGTGAATAGAATAGGTGAATAGAATAGGTGAATAGAATAGGTGAATAGAATAGGTGAATAGAATAGGTGAATAGAATAGGTGAATAGAATAGGTGAATAGAATAGGTGAATAGAATAGGTGAATAGAATAGGTGAATAGAATAGGTGAATAGAATAGGTGAATAGAATAGGTGAATAGAATAGGTGAATAGAATAGGTGAATAGAATAGGTGAATAGAATAGGTGAATAGAATAGGTGAATAGAATAGGTGAATAGAATAGGTGAATAGAATAGGTGAATAGAATAGGTGAATAGAATAGAATAGGTGAATAGAATAGGTGAATAGAATAGGTGAATAGAATAGGTGAATAGAATAGGTGAATAGAATAGGTGAATAGAATAGGTGAATAGATAGGTGAATAGAATAGGTGAATAGAATAGGTGAATAGAATAGGTGAATAGAATAGGTGAATAGAATAGGTGAATAGAATAGGTGAATAGAATAGGTGAATAGAATAGGTGAATAGAATAGGTGAATAGAATAGGTGAATAGAATAGGTGAATAGAATAGGTGAATAGAATAGGTGAATAGAATAGGTGAATAGAATAGGTGAATAGAATAGGTGAATAGAATAGGTGAATAGATAGGTGAATAGAATAGGTGAATAGAATAGGTGAATAGAATAGGTGAATAGAATAGGTGAATAGAATAGGTGAATAGAATAGGTGAATAGAATAGGTGAATAGAATAGGTGAATAGAATAGGTGAATAGAATAGGTGAATAGAATAGGTGAATAGAATAGGTGAATAGAATAGGTGAAGACCTTACAGTGAAATGCAGTTTTTAATAAAAAAGTATGAAATAAAAGTCACAAATAATTACAAAGCAGCAGTAAGATTTTTTATTTATTTATTTATTTTATTTTATTTATTTGACCTTTATTTAACCAGGTAGGCTAGTTGAGAACACCTTTATTTAACCAGGTGGCTAGTTGAGAACACCTTTATTTAACCAGGTGGCAAGTTGAGAACACCTTTATTTAACCAGGTGGCAAGTTGAGAACACCTTTATTTAACCAGGTGGCAAGTTGAGAACACCTTTATTTAACCAGGTGGCAAGTTGAGAACACCTTTATTTAACCAGGTGGCAAGTTGAGAACACCTTTATTTAACCAGGTGGCAAGTTGAGAACACCTTTATTTAACCAGGTGGCAAGTTGAGAACACCTTTATTTAACCAGGTGGCAAGTTGAGAACACCTTTATTTAACCAGGTGGCAAGTTGAGAACACCTTTATTTAACCAGGTGGCAAGTTGAGAACACCTTTATTTAACCAGGTGGCAAGTTGAGAACACCTTTATTTAACCAGGTAAGCCAGTTGAGAACAAGTTCTCATTTACAATTGCGACCTGGCCAAGATAAAGCAAAGCAGTTCGACAGATAAAACGACACAGAGTTACACATGGAGTAAAACAAACATACAGTCAATAATGCAGTATAAACAAGTCTATATACAATGTGAGCAAATGAGGTGAGAAGGGAGGTAAAGGCAAAAAAGGCCATGATGGCAAAGTAAATACAATATAGCAAGTAAAATACTGGAATGGTAGTTTTGCAATGGAAGAATGTGCAAAGTTGAAATAAAAAAATAATGGGGTGCAAAGGAGCAAAATAAATAAATAAAGAATAAATAAAGATAACAATAGTTAGGCTATTTACAGGGGGTACAAGGTACAGAGTCAATGTGGAGGCTATTTACAGGGGGTACAAGGTACAGAGTCAATGTGGAGGCTATTTACAGGGGGTACAAGGTACAGAGTCAATGTGGAGGCTATTTACAGGGGGTACAAGGTACAGAGTCAATGTGGAGGCTATTTACAGGGGGTACAAGGTACAGAGTCAATGTGGAGGCTATTTACAGGGGGTACAAGGTACAGAGTCAATGTGGAGGCTATTTACAGGGGGTACAAGGTACAGAGTCAATGTGGAGGCTATTTACAGGGGGTACAAGGTACAGAGTCAATGTGGAGGCTATTTACAGGGGGTACAAGGTACAGAGTCTATGTGGAGGCTATTTACAGGGGGTACAAGGTACAGAGTCAATGTGGAGGCTATATACAGGGGGTACAAGGTACAGAGTCAATGTGGAGGCTATTTACAGGGGGTACAAGGTACAGAGTCAATGTGGAGGCTATTTACAGGGGGTACAAGGTACAGAGTCAATGTGGAGGCTATATACAGGGGGTACAAGGTACAGAGTCAATGTGGAGGCTATATACAGGGGGTACAAGGTACAGAGTCAATGTGGAGGCTATATACAGGGGGTACAAGGTACAGAGTCAATGTGGAGGCTATATACAGGGGGTACAAGGTACAGAGTCAATGTGGAGGCTATTTACAGGGGGTACAAGGTACAGAGTCAATGTGGAGGCTATTTACAGGGGGTACTGGTACAGAGTCAATGTGGAGGCTATATACAGGGGGTACAAGGTACAGAGTCAATGTGGAGGCTATATACAGGGGGTACAAGGTACAGAGTCAATGTGCAGGGGCACCGGTTAGTTGAGGTAAAACATTTTTTTTACCTTTATTTAACTTGGCAAGTCAGTTAAGAACAAATTCGTATTTTCAATGACAGCCTAGGAACAATGGGTTAACTGCCTATTTAGGGGGGGATTTGTCAGCTCGGGGATTTGAACTTGCAACCTTTCTGTTACTAGTCCAACGCTCTAACCACTGAAAGAGAGAGAGAGAGTGAGAGTGAAAGTGAGAGAGGGGGCAGCCAGAAGGAGAGACAGAGAGAGAGGGTCAGCGAGAGAGAGAGAGAGAGAGTAGAGGAGGGAGAGAGCGAGAGAGAGAGAGAGAGAGAGAGAGAGTAGAGGAGGGAGAGAGAGAGAGAGAGAGAGCGAGAGAGAGAGAGAGAGAGAGAGAGAGTAGAGGAGAGAGAGAGAGAGAGAGTAGTACACATAAACCATAATTGTCCATCTAATCGTGTCTCCCTCCATGTCGCCATCCTCTAATAATCTCTGTCAGGCTGTGAAGATATCCCACTTACCTCCTCAAACCAAGAACCGGGACAGCAGGTAGAACAAGACTAGCTAGCCTGTCTCGGTAGTGGTTTGACGGGAGTGACAGTAGGTTGTACAAGACTAGCTAGTCTGTCTCAGTAGTGGTTTGACAGGAGTGACAGTAGGTTTAGAACAAGACTAGCTAGCCTGTCTCAGTAGTGGTTTGATGGGAGTGACAGTAGGTTGTACAAGACTAGCTAGCCTGTCTCAGTAGTGGTTTGATGGGAGTGACAGTAGGTTTAGAACAAGACTAGCTAGCCTGTCTCGGTAGTGGTTTGACGGGAGTGACAGTAGGTTTAGAACAAGACTAGCTAGCCTGTCTCGGTAGTGGTTTGACAGGAGTGACAGTAGGTTTAGAACAAGACTAGCTAGCCTGTCTCAGTAGTGGTTTGACGGGAGTGACAGTAGGTTTAGAACAAGACTAGCTAGCCTGTCTCGGTAGTGGTTTGACGGGAGTGACAGTAGGTTTAGAACAAGACTAGCTAGCCTGTCTCAGTAGTGGTTTGATGGGAGTGACAGTAGGTTTAGAACAAGACTAGCTAGCCTGTCTCAGTAGTGGTTTGATGGGAGTGACAGTAGGTTGTACAAGACTAGCTAGCCTGTCTCGGTAGTGGTTCGACGGGAGTGACAGCAGGTTTAGAACAAGACTAGCTAGCCTGTCTCGGTAGTGGTTTGATGGGAGTGACAGTAGGTTGTACAAGACCAGCTAGCCTGTCTCAGTAGTGGTTTGACGGGAGTGACAGTAGGTTTAGAACAAGACTAGCTAGCCTGTCTCGGTAGTGGTTTGACGCGAATGACAGTAGGTTTAGAACAAGACTAGCTAGCCTGTCTCAGTAGTGGTTTGACGGGAGTGCAGTAGGTTGTACAAGACTAGCTAGCCTGTCTCAGTAGTGGTTTGACGGGAGTGACAGTAGGTTGTACAAGACTAGCTAGCCTGTCTCAGTAGTGGTTTGACGGGAGTGACAGTAGGTTGTACAAGACTAGCTAGCCTGTCTCAGTAGTGGTTTGACGGGAGTGACAGTAGGTTGTACAAGACTAGCTAGCCTGTCTCAGTAGTGGTTTGACGGGAGTGACAGTAGGTTGTACAAGACTAGCTAGCCTGTCTCAGTAGTGGTTTGACGGGAGTGACAGTAGGTTGTACAAGACTAGCTAGCCTGTCTCAGTAGTGGTTTGACGGGAGTGACAGTAGGTTTAGAACAAGACTAGCTAGCCTGTCTCAGTAGAGGTTTGACGGGAGTGCAGTAGGTTGTACAAGACTAGCTAGCCTGTCTCAGTAGTGGTTTGACGGGAGTGCAGTAGGTTGTACAAGACTAGCTAGCCTGTCTCAGTAGTGGTTTGACTGGAGTGCAGTAGGTTGTACAAGACTAGCTAGCCTGTCTCAGTAGTGGTTTGACGGGAGTGACAGTAGGTTTAGAACAAGACTAGCTAGCCTGTCTCAGTAGTGGTTTGACGGGAGTGACAGTAGGTTTAGAACAAGACTAGCTAGCCTGTCTCAGTAGTGGTTTGACGGGAGTGACAGTAGGTTTAGAACAAGACTAGCTAGCCTGTCTCAGTAGTGGTTTGACGGGAGTGACAGTAGGTTTAGAACAAGACTAGCTAGCCTGTCTCAGTAGTGGTTTGACGGGAGTGACAGCAGGTTGTACAAGACCAGCTAGCCTGTCTCAGTAGTGGTTTGACGGGAGTGACAGTAGGTTGTACAAGACTAGCTAGCCTGTCTCAGTAGTGGTTTGACGGGAGTGACAGTAGGTTGTACAAGACTAGCTAGCCTGTCTCAGTAGTGGTTTGACGGGAGTGGCAGTAGGTTGACGGGAGTGGCAGTAGGTTGACGGGAGTGGCAGTAGGTTGACGGGAGTGGCAGTAGGTTCAGAACATACTAGAATGAAGAGAAAATATGAGACAGGACAGAAAGATGGGTAGAAGGGCAGTCAGACTGCTTTCTATACCTCAGACAGTGATTGGCTCTAAGTGGGATTAATCTCTCTACTTCCGTGACGGTTATATTCCTCTGTCTTCATGAGTGCAAATTGCCCACATCTCATTCTTCTTCCTTACGTGTTTCTAATGTCACTACATGTGATTAGCGGGCAGCTGGATTGAAGGCTTGTAATAAGATCTGCGTCCCAAATGGCACCCTATTCCCTTTATAGTGCCCTACTTCCTATTGGGCTCTTGAAAAAAAAAATTGTGCCCAACTTCCTATTGGGCTCTTGTAAAAAAGTTGTGCCCTACTTCCTATTGGGTTCTTGTATAAAAAAGTAGTGCTCTACTTCCTATTGGGCTCTTGTTAAAAAGTAGTGCCCTACTTCCTATTGGGCTCTTGTAAAAAAGTAGTGCCCTACTTCCTATTGGGCTCTTGTAAAAAAGTAGTGCCCTACTTCCTATTGGGTTCTTGTAAAAAAAAAAGTAGTGCTCTACTTCCTATTGGGCTCTTGTAAAAAAGTAGTGCCCTACTTCCTATTGGGCTCTTGTAAAAAAGTAGTGCCCTACTTCCTATTGGGCTCTTGTAAAAAAGTAGTGCCCTACTTCCTATTGGGTTCTTGTAAAAAAAAAAGTTGTGCTCTACTTCCTATTGGGCTCTTGTTAAAAAGTAGTGCCCTACTTCCTATTGGGCTCTTGTAAAAAAGTAGTGCCCTACTTCCTATTGGGCTCTTGTAAAGCAGTGCCCTACTTCCTATTGGGCTCTTGTAAAGTAGTGCCCTAAGTAGTGCCCTACTTCCTATTTGGCTCTTGTAAAATAGTGCCCTACTTCCTATTGGGCTCTTGTAAAGTAGTGCCCTACTTCCTATTTGGCTCTTGTAAAGTAGTGCCCTACTTCCTATTGGGCTCTTGTAAAGTAGTGCCCTACTTCCTATTTGGCTCTTGTAAAGTAGTGCCCTACTTCCTATTGGGATATTGTAAAGTAGTGCCCTACTTCCTATTTGGCTCTTGTAAAGTAGTGCCCTAAGTAGTGCCCTATGTCCTATTTGGCTCTTGTAAAATAGTGCCCTACTTCCTATTGGGCTCTTGTAAAGTAGTGCCCTACTTCCTATTTGGCTCTTGTAAAGTAGTGCCCTACTTCCTATTGGGCTCTTGTAAAGTAGTGCCCTACTTCCTATTTGGCTCTTGTAAAGTAGTGCCCTACTTCCTATTGGGATATTGTAAAGTAGTGCCCTACTTCCTATTTGGCTCTTGTAAAGTAGTGCCCTAAGTAGTGCCCTATGTAGGGAATAGGGTGCCATTATGGATGGTATTATTACCTGAACGTTAGTGGCATACACTTCCTGCATGATGTGTCAGAATAGACAGGTCAAAGGACAACAGATAGGAACAGGTTTTTGGGCGTCACTGCCATGCTAATTAGCCGGCTGTATTGGCATGCTAATTAGCCGGCTGTATTGGCATGCTAATTAGCCGGCTGTATTGGCATGCTAATTAGCCGGCTGTATTGGCATGCTAATTGACCGGCTGTATTGGCATGCTAATTGACCGGCTGTATTGGCATGCTAATTGGCAATTGGCTAATGCTAATTAGCCGGCTAATTAGCCGGCTGTATGAAGCCGGCCTTGCTTCATTCCAAATGGCCCCCCCTGTTCCCTACTTAGGATGGATCCTATAGGCCCTGGTCAAATGGAGTGCACAGTAGGGAATAGTTGTGCACTGCACAAGGAGTGGACAAAATATTAAGAACACGTTTGCTATTTTAATGACATAGACGGACCAGATGAATCCAGGTGAAAGCTATGATCTCTTATTAATGTCACCTGTTAAATCCACTGTAATCAGTGTAGATGAAGGGGAGGAGACCTGGTTAAAGAGGAAGGGGAGGAGACCAGGTTAAAGAGGAAGGGGAGGAGACCTGGTTAAAGAGGAAGGGGAGGAGACCAGGTTAAAGAGGAAGGGGAGGAGACCTGGTTAAAGAGGAAGGGGAGGAGACCTGGTTAAAGAGGAAGGGGAGGAGACCTGGTTAAAGAGGAAGGGGAGGAGACCTGGTTAAAGATGAAGCCTTTTGAGACAATTGAGACATGGATTGTGTAGGTGTTGCCATCCAGAGGGTGAATGGGCAAGACAACATATTGAAGTGCCTTTGAACGGGGTAGGGTAGTAGGTGCCAGGGGCACCGGTTTGTGTCAAGAACTGAAAAGCTGCTGGGTTTTTCACACTCAACAGTTTCCCGTGTGTCTCAAGAATTGTCCTCCACCCAAAGGACATCCAGCCAACTGGACACAACTTGGTCAGGCATTACAGTCAACATGGGCCAGCATCCCTGTAGAACACATTTGACACCTTGTAGAGTCAACATGGGCCAGCATCCCTGTAGAACGCTTTCGGCACCTTGTAGAGTCCATGCCCCAACTAATTAAGGCTGTTCTGAGGGCGAAAGGGGGGTGCAACTCAATATTAGGAAGGTGTTCTTAATGTTTTGTAAACTTAGTGTCTAGGGCCATTTCCGACACACTGTTAATCTCAATGTAGTGTGGCTGTTAATTCATTGATTGATTAATTCACTCCAGATGGTGAGAGATATTTTTGTTCCTTTTTATAAAAGAGGTTATTTTGAAATGTGATGTGGCTATGAAGGATGTTAGCCGTGTAGAAAATAGATTAAATTCATTCTAAAGAACCTTCTCTTCTGTCTGAGTGGTGTGTCAGACTCCAAAGACAATGGCATGTTCTGTAAAGCCTTCATCTCACTCTGTCCGTTCATTATACCACTCTTCCTTTAGAATATCCTCTCCCTCTCTCTCTCTTCATCCCTCCTCCCTTCTGTCTATTCATGCCTCTGCACGTAATATCACTTTAGAGGAAGCCACTGGGTCTTTATGCGGCTGATGTTTCTTGAGTACCTTCCTAGAAGACAGGTAATTGCAGCCTAATAAGTAACTCTCTCACTCACAGGAAATGAGGAGAAGAAGAAGAAGAAGAAGAAGAAGAAGAAGAGGAGGAGGAGGAAGAAGAAGAAGAAGAAGAAGAAGAAGAAGAGGAGGATGAAGAAGAAGAGGAGGAGGAAGAAGAAGAAGAGGGGGAGGAAGAGGGAGAAGAAGAAGAGGAGGAGGAAGAGGAAGAAGAGGAAGATGAGGAGGAAGAGGAAGAAGAAGAAGAGGAGGAGGTAGAAGAGGGAGAAGAAGAAGAATGTTGGTGGATCAGACCGACAGCTCTCATTAGTGTCTGTTGACA
>NW_022261983.1:13716264-13726264 GCF_002021735.2 Oncorhynchus kisutch
GCTCCACTGTAGCAGGGCGTGTCAGCTTGTTCTTAGCTGCTCCACAGCAGGGCGTGTCAGCTTGCTCTTAGCTGCTCCACTGTAGCAGGGCGTGTCAGCTTGTTCTTAGCTGCTCCACTGCAGGGCGTGTCAGCTTGTTCTTAGCTGCTTCACTGTAGCAGGGCGTGTCAGCTTGCTCTTAGCTGCTCCACTGTAGCAGGGCGTGTCAGCTTGTTCTTAGCTGCTCCACTGCAGGGCGTGTCAGCTTGTTCTTAGCTGCTCCACTGTAGCAGGGCGTGTCAGCTTGTTCTTAGCTGCTCCACTGTAGCAGGGCGTGTCAGCTTGTTCTTAGCTGCTCCACTGCAGGGCGTGTCAGCTTGTTCTTAGCTGCTCCACTGTAGCAGGGCGTGTCAGCTTGTTCTTAGCTGCTCCACTGTAGCAGGGCGTGTCAGCTTGTTCTTAGCTGCTCCACTGTAGCAGGTTGTGTCAGCTTGTTCTTAGCTGCTCCACTGTAGCAGGGCGTGTCAGCTTGTTCTTAGCTGCTCCACTGTAGCAGGGCGTGTCAGCTTGTTCTTAGCTGCTCCACTGTAGCAGGGCGTGTCAGCTTGTTCTTAGCTGCTCCATTGTAGCAGGGCGTGTCAGCTTGTTCTTAACTGCTCCACTGCAGGGCGTGTCAGCTTGTTCTTAACTGCTCCACTGCAGGGCGTGTCAGCTTGTTCTTAGCTGCTCCACTGTAGCAGGGCGTGTCAGCTTGTTCTTAGCTGCTCAACTGCAGGGCGTGTCAGCTTGTTCTTAACTGCTCCACTGTAGCAGGGCGTGTCAGCTTGTTCTTAGCTGCTCCACTGCAGGGCGTGTCAGCTTGTTCTTAACTGCTCCACTGCAGGGCGTGTCAGCTTGTTCTTAGCTGCTCCACTGTAGCAGGGCGTGTCAGCTTGTTCTTAACTGCTCCACTGCAGGGCGTGTCAGCTTGTTCTTAGCTGCTCCACTGTAGCAGGGCGTGTCAGCTTGTTCTTAGCTGCTCCACTGCAGGGCGTGTCAGCTTGTTCTTAACTGCTCCACTGTAGCAGGGCGTGTCAGCTTGTTCTTAGCTGCTCCACTGTAGCAGGGCGTGTCAGCTTGCTCTTAGCTGCTCCACTGTAGCACGGCGTGTCAGCTTGTTCTTAGCTGCTCCACTGCAGGGCGTGTCAGCTTGTTCTTAGCTGCTCCACTGTAGCAGGGCGTGTCAGCTTGTTCTTAACTGCTCCACTGTAGCAGGGCGTGTCAGCTTGTTCTTAGCTGCTCCACTGTAGCAGGGCGTGTCAGCTTGCTCTTAGCTGCTCCACTGTAGCAGGGCGTGTCAGCTTGTTCTTAACTGCTCCACTGTAGCAGGGCGTGTCAGCTTGTTCTTAACTGCTCCACTGTAGCAGGGCGTGTCAGCTTGTTCTTAGCTGCTCCACTGTAGCAGGGCGTGTCAGCTTGCTCTTAGCTGCTCCACTGTAGCAGGGCGTGTCAGCTTGCTCTTAGCTGCTCCACTGTAGCAGGGCGTGTCAGCTTGCTCTTAGCTGCTCCACTGTAGCAGGGCGTGTCAGCTTGTTCTTAGCTGCTCCACTGCAGGGCGTGTCAGCTTGTTCTTAGCTGCTCCACTGTAGCAGGGCGTGTCAGCTTGTTCTTAGCTGCTCCACTGCAGGGCGTGTCAGCTTGTTCTTAGCTGCTCCACTGCAGGGCGTGTCAGCTTGTTCTTAGCTGCTCCACTGCAGGGCGTGTCAGCTTGTTCTTAGCTGCTCCACTGCAGAGCGTGTCAGCTTGTTCTTAGCTGCTCCACTGCAGGGCGTGTCAGCTTGTTCTTAGCTGCTCCACTGCAGGGCGTGTCAGCTTGCTCTTAGCTGCTCCACTGTAGCAGGGTGTGTCAGCTTGTTCTTAGCTGCTCCACTGCAGGGCGTGTCAGCTTGTTCTTAGCTGCTCCACTGTAGCAGGGCGTGTCAGCTTGTTCTTAGCTGCTCCACTGTAGCAGGGCGTGTCAGCTTGCTCTTAGCTGCTCCACTGTAGCAGGGCGTGTCAGCTTGTTCTTAGCTGCTCCACTGCAGGGCGTGTCAGCTTGTTCTTAGCTGCTCCACTGCAGGGCGTGTCAGCTTGCTCTTAGCTGCTCCACTGCAGGGCGTGTCAGCTTGCTCTTAGCTGCTCCACTGCAGGGCGTGTCAGCTTGCTCTTAGCTGCTCCACTGCAGGGCGTGTCAGCTTGTTCTTAGCTGCTCCACTGCAGGACGTGTCAGCTTGCTCTTAGCTGCTCCACTGCAGGACGTGTCAGCTTGCTCTTAGCTGCTCCACTGCAGGGCGTGTCAGCTTGCTCTTAACTGCTCCACTGCAGGGCGTGTCAGCTTGTTCTTAGCTGCTCCACTGTAGCAGGGCGTGTCAGCTTGTTCTTAACTGCTCCACTGCAGGGCGTGTCAGCTTGTTCTTAGCTGCTCCACTGTAGCAGGGCGTGTCAGCTTGTTCTTAGCTGCTCCACTGTAGCAGGGCGTGTCAGCTTGTTCTTAGCTGCTCCACTGTAGCAGGGCGTGTCAGCTTGTTCTTAGCTGCTCCACTGTAGCAGGGCGTGTCAGCTTGTTCTCAACTGCTCCACTGTAGCAGGGCGTGTCAGCTTGCTCTTAACTGCTCCACTGTAGCAGGGCGTGTCAGCTTGTTCTTAGCTGCTCCACTGTAGCAGGGCGTGTCAGCTTGTTCCTAGCTGCTCCACTGTAGCAGGGCGTGTCAGCTTGTTCTTAACTGTTCCACTGTAGCAGGGCGTGTCAGCTTGTTCCTAGCTGCTCCACTGTAGCAGGGCGTGTCAGCTTGTTCCTAGCTGCTCCACTGTAGCAGGGCGTGTCAGCTTGTTCTTAGCTGCTCCACTGTAGCAGGGCGTGTCAGCTTGTTCTTAGCTGCTCCACTGTAGCAGGGCGTGTCAGCTTGTTCTTAGCTGCTCCACTGTAGCAGGGCGTGTCAGCTTGCTCTTAGCTGCTCCACTGCAGGGCGTGTCAGCTTGTTCTTAGCTGCTCCATTGTAGCAGGGCGTGTCAGCTTGCTCTTAGCTGCTCCACTGTAGCAGGGCGTGTCAGCTTGTTCTTAGCTGCTCCACTGCAGGGCTTGTCAGCTTGTTCTTAGCTGCTCCACTGTAGCAGGGCGTGTCAGCTTGTTCTTAGCTGCTCCACTGCAGGGCGTGTCAGCTTGTTCTTAGCTGCTCCACTGCAGGGCGTGTCAGCTTGTTCTTAGCTGCTCCACTGCAGGGCGTGTCAGCTTGTTCTTAGCTGCTCCACTGTAGCAGGGCGTGTCAGCTTGCTCTTAGCTGCTCCACTGTAGCAGGGCGTGTCAGCTTGTTCTTAGCTGCTCCACTGTAGCAGGGCGTGTCAGCTTGTTCTTAGCTGCTCCACTGCAGGGCGTGTCAGCTTGTTCTTAGCTGCTCCACTGTAGCAGGGCGTGTCAGCTTGCTCTTAGCTGCTCCACTGTAGCAGGGCGTGTCAGCTTGTTCTTAGCTGCTCCACTGCAGGGCGTGTCAGCTTGTTCTTAGCTGCTCCACTGTAGCAGGGCGTGTCAGCTTGTTCTTAGCTGCTCCACTGTAGCAGGGCGTGTCAGCTTGTTCTTAGCTGCTCCACTGCAGGGCGTGTCAGCTTGTTCTTAGCTGCTCCACTGTAGCAGGGCGTGTCAGCTTGTTCTTAGCTGCTCCACTGTAGCAGGGCGTGTCAGCTTGTTCTTAGCTGCTCCACTGTAGCAGGGCGTGTCAGCTTGTTCTTAGCTGCTCCACTGTAGCAGGGCGTGTCAGCTTGTTCTTAGCTGCTCCACTGTAGCAGGGCGTGTCAGCTTGTTCTTAGCTGCTCCACTGTAGCAGGGCGTGTCAGCTTGTTCTTAGCTGCTCCACTGCAGGGCGTGTCAGCTTGTTCTTAGCTGCTCCACTGTAGCAGGGCGTGTCAGCTTGCTCTTAGCTGCTCCACTGTAGCAGGGCGTGTCAGCTTGTTCTTAGCTGCTCCACAGCAGGGCGTGTCAGCTTGCTCTTAGCTGCTCCACTGTAGCAGGGCGTGTCAGCTTGTTCTTAGCTGCTCCACTGCAGGGCGTGTCAGCTTGTTCTTAGCTGCTTCACTGTAGCAGGGCGTGTCAGCTTGCTCTTAGCTGCTCCACTGTAGCAGGGCGTGTCAGCTTGTTCTTAGCTGCTCCACTGCAGGGCGTGTCAGCTTGTTCTTAGCTGCTCCACTGTAGCAGGGCGTGTCAGCTTGTTCTTAGCTGCTCCACTGTAGCAGGGCGTGTCAGCTTGTTCTTAGCTGCTCCACTGCAGGGCGTGTCAGCTTGTTCTTAGCTGCTCCACTGTAGCAGGGCGTGTCAGCTTGTTCTTAGCTGCTCCACTGTAGCAGGGCGTGTCAGCTTGTTCTTAGCTGCTCCACTGTAGCAGGGTGTGTCAGCTTGTTCTTAGCTGCTCCACTGTAGCAGGGCGTGTCAGCTTGTTCTTAGCTGCTCCACTGTAGCAGGGCGTGTCAGCTTGTTCTTAGCTGCTCCACTGTAGCAGGGCGTGTCAGCTTGTTCTTAGCTGCTCCATTGTAGCAGGGCGTGTCAGCTTGTTCTTAACTGCTCCACTGCAGGGCGTGTCAGCTTGTTCTTAACTGCTCCACTGCAGGGCGTGTCAGCTTGTTCTTAGCTGCTCCACTGTAGCAGGGCGTGTCAGCTTGTTCTTAGCTGCTCCACTGCAGGGCGTGTCAGCTTGTTCTTAACTGCTCCACTGTAGCAGGGCGTGTCAGCTTGTTCTTAGCTGCTCCACTGCAGGGCGTGTCAGCTTGTTCTTAACTGCTCCACTGTAGCAGGGCGTGTCAGCTTGTTCTTAGCTGCTCCACTGTAGCAGGGCGTGTCAGCTTGTTCTTAGCTGCTCCACTGTAGCAGGGCGTGTCAGCTTGTTCTTAGCTGCTCCACTGTAGCAGGGCGTGTCAGCTTGTTCTTAGCTGCTCCACTGTAGCAGGGCGTGTCAGCTTGTTCTTAGCTGCTCCACTGTAGCAGGGCGTGTCAGCTTGTTCTTAGCTGCTCCACTGCAGGGCGTGTCAGCTTGTTCTTAGCTGCTCCACTGTAGCAGGGCGTGTCAGCTTGTTCTTAGCTGCTCCACTGCAGGGCGTGTCAGCTTGTTCTTAGCTGCTCCACTGCAGGGCGTGTCAGCTTGCTCTTAGCTGCTCCACTGCAGGGCGTGTCAGCTTGCTCTTAGCTGCTCCACTGCAGGGCGTGTCAGCTTGCTCTTAGCTGCTCCACTGCAGGGCGTGTCAGCTTGTTCTTAGCTGCTCCACTGCAGGACGTGTCAGCTTGCTCTTAGCTGCTCCACTGCAGGGCGTGTCAGCTTGTTCTTAGCTGCTCCACTGTAGCAGGGCGTGTCAGCTTGTTCTTAACTGCTCCACTGCAGGGCGTGTCAGCTTGTTCTTAGCTGCTCCACTGTAGCAGGGCGTGTCAGCTTGTTCTTAGCTGCTCCACTGTAGCAGGGCGTGTCAGCTTGTTCTTAGCTGCTCCACTGTAGCAGGGCGTGTCAGCTTGTTCTTAGCTGCTCCACTGTAGCAGGGCGTGTCAGCTTGTTCTTAACTGCTCCACTGTAGCAGGGCGTGTCAGCTTGCTCTTAACTGCTCCACTGTAGCAGGGCGTGTCAGCTTGTTCTTAGCTGCTCCACTGTAGCAGGGCGTGTCAGCTTGTTCCTAGCTGCTCCACTGTAGCAGGGCGTGTCAGCTTGTTCTTAACTGTTCCACTGTAGCAGGGCGTGTCAGCTTGTTCCTAGCTGCTCCACTGTAGCAGGGCGTGTCAGCTTGTTCCTAGCTGCTCCACTGTAGCAGGGCGTGTCAGCTTGTTCTTAGCTGCTCCACTGTAGCAGGGCGTGTCAGCTTGTTCTTAGCTGCTCCACTGTAGCAGGGCGTGTCAGCTTGTTCTTAGCTGCTCCACTGTAGCAGGGCGTGTCAGCTTGTTCTTAGGTGCTCCACTGTAGCAGGGCGTGTCAGCTTTTTCTTAGCTGCTCCACTGTAGCAGGGCGTGTCAGCTTGTTCTTAGCTGCTCCACTGTAGCAGGGCGTGTCAGCTTGTTCTTAGCTGCTCCACTGTAGCAGGGCGTGTCAGCTTGTTCTTAGCTGCTCCACTGTAGCAGGGCGTGTCAGCTTGTTCTTAGCTGCTCCACTGTAGCAGGGCGTGTCAGCTTGTTCTTAGCTGCTCCACTGTAGCAGGGCGTGTCAGCTTGTTCTTAGCTGCTCCACTGTAGCAGGGCGTGTCAGCTTGCTCTTAGCTGCTCCACTGTAGCAGGGCGTGTCAGCTTGTTCTTAGCTGCTCCACTGTAG
This sequence comes from Oncorhynchus kisutch, assembly GCF_002021735.2. NCBI lineage: Eukaryota > Metazoa > Chordata > Actinopteri > Salmoniformes > Salmonidae > Oncorhynchus > Oncorhynchus kisutch. Next base: position 13,722,531 of record NW_022261983.1, read on the forward strand.
CAGGGCGTGTCAGCTTGTTCTTAGCTGCTCCACTGTAGCAGGGCGTGTCAGCTTGTTCTTAGCTGCTCCACTGTAGCAGGGCGTGTCAGCTTGTTCTTAGCTGCTCCACTGTAGCAGGGCGTGTCAGCTTGTTCTTAGCTGCTCCACTGTAGCAGGGCGTGTCAGCTTGTTCTTAGCTGCTCCACTGTAGCAGGGCGTGTCAGCTTGTTCTTAGCTGCTCCACTGTAGCAGGGCGTGTCAGCTTGTTCTTAGCTGCTCCACTGTAGCAGGGCGTGTCAGCTTGTTCTTAGCTGCTCCACTGTAGCAGGGCGTGTCAGCTTGTTCTTAGCTGCTCCACTGCAGGGCGTGTCAGCTTGTTCTTAGCTGCTCCACTGCAGGGCGTGTCAGCTTGTTCTTAGCTGCTCCACTGCAGGGCGTGTCAGCTTGTCTTAGCTGCTCCACTGTAGCAGGGCGTGTCAGCTTGTTCTTAGCTGCTCCACTGTAGCAGGGCGTGTCAGCTTGTTCTTAGCTGCTCCACTGTAGCAGGGCGTGTCAGCTTGTTCTTAGCTGCTCCACTGTAGCAGGGCGTGTCAGCTTGTTCTTAGCTGCTCCACTGTAGCAGGGCGTGTCAGCTTGCTCTTAGCTGCTCCACTGCAGGGCGTGTCAGCTTGCTCTTAGCTGCTCCACTGTAGCAGGGCGTGTCAGCTTGCTCTTAGCTGCTCCACTGTAGCAGGGCGTGTCAGCTTGCTCTTAGCTGCTCCACTGTAGCAGGGCGTGTCAGCTTGTTCTTAGCTGCTCCACTGTAGCAGGGCGTGTCAGCTTGTTCTTAGCTGCTCCACTGTAGCAGGGCGTGTCAGCTTGTTCTTAGCTGCTCCACTGTAGCAGGGCGTGTCAGCTTGTTCTTAGCTGCTCCACTGTAGCAGGGCGTGTCAGCTTGTTCTTAGCTGCTCCACTGTAGCAGGGCGTGTCAGCTTGTTCTTAGCTGCTCCACAGCAGGGCGTGTCAGCTTGCTCTTAGCTGCTCCACTGTAGCAGGGCGTGTCAGCTTGCTCTTAGCTGCTCCACTGTAGCAGGGCGTGTCAGCTTGTTCTTAGCTGCTCCACTGTAGCAGGGCGTGTCAGCTTGTTCTTAGCTGCTCCACTGTAGCAGGGCGTGTCAGCTTGTTCTTAGCTGCTCCACTGTAGCAGGGCGTGTCAGCTTGTTCTTAGCTGCTCCACTGTAGCAGGGCGTGTCAGCTTGTTCTTAGCTGCTCCACTGTAGCAGGGCGTGTCAGCTTGTTCTTAGCTGCTCCACTGTAGCAGGGCGTGTCAGCTTGTTCTTAGCTGCTCCACTGTAGCAGGGCGTGTCAGCTTGTTCTTAGCTGCTCCACTGTAGCAGGGCGTGTCAGCTTGTTCTTAGCTGCTCCACTGTAGCAGGGCGTGTCAGCTTGTTCTTAACTGCTCCACTGCAGGGCGTGTCAGCTTGTTCTTAACTGCTCCACTGTAGCAGGGCGTGTCAGCTTGTTCTTAACTGCTCCACTGTAGCAGGGCGTGTCAGCTTGCTCTTAGCTGCTCCACTGTAGCAGGGCGTGTCAGCTTGTTCTTAGCTGCTCCACTGTAGCAGGGCGTGTCAGCTTGTTCTTAGCTGCTCCACTGTAGCAGGGCGTGTCAGCTTGTTCTTAGCTGCTCCACTGCAGGGCGTGTCAGCTTGTTCTTAGCTGCTCCACTGTAGCAGGGCGTGTCAGCTTGTTCTTAACTGCTCCACTGTAGCAGGGCGTGTCAGCTTGTTCTTAGCTGCTCCACTGTAGCAGGGCGTGTCAGCTTGCTCTTAGCTGCTCCACTGTAGCAGGGCGTGTCAGCTTGTTCTTAGCTGCTCCACAGCAGGGCGTGTCAGCTTGCTCTTAGCTGCTCCACTGTAGCAGGGCGTGTCAGCTTGCTCTTAGCTGCTCCACTGTAGCAGGGCGTGTCAGCTTGCTCTTAGCTGCTCCACTGTAGCAGGGCGTGTCAGCTTGCTCTTAGCTGCTCCACTGTAGCAGGGCGTGTCAGCTTGTTCTTAGCTGCTCCACTGTAGCAGGGCGTGTCAGCTTGTTCTTAGCTGCTCCACTGTAGCAGGGCGTGTCAGCTTGTTCTTAGCTGCTCCACTGTAGGGCGTGTCAGCTTGCTGAAATCTCAAACGTTTGAATAATACGCTGTGGTTTTCCGTCTCAAATGGCACACTTTTCCCTACATAGTGCATTATTTATGACAAGAAGCCCTATGGGACTCATTGGGGCCGTAGTCACAGCCCTGTAGATAGATGAAGGGAAAACTCCACCGACACTCAGATGACATGACCTCTTGACGTTTTACCCATGAAGCCTTGGGGCTGTGTTCCTGCCATGTGGGATCAGACGTTACTCAGCTGAGAGCTAGACAGCATCCCAAATGGCATCCTATTCCCTATATAGTGCACTACTGTTGACCAGAACCCTATTCCCTATATAGTGCACTACATTAGACCAGAACCCTATTCCCTATCTAGTGCACTACATTAGACCAGAAACCAATTCCCTATCTAGTGCACTACATTAGACCAGAAACCAATTCCCTATCTAGTGCACTACATTAGACCAGAACCCTATTCCCTATCTAGTGCACAGAGAGAGACCCAGGTTAATGCCTCAGTCATCCTCTGTCCACACAGAGACCCAGGTTAATGCCTCAGTCATCCTCTGTCCACACAGAGACCCAGGTTAATGCCTCAGTCATCCTCTGTCCACAGAGAGACCCAGGTTAATGCCTCAGTCATCCTCTGTCCACACAGAGACCCAGGTTAATGCCTCAGTCATCCTCTGTCCACACAGAGACCCAGGTTAATGCCTCAGTCATCCTCTGTCCACACAGAGACCCAGGTTAATGCCTCAGTCATCCTCTGTCCACACAGAGACCCAGGTTAATGCCTCAGTCATCCTCTGTCCACAGAGAGACCCAGGTTAATGCCTCAGTCATCCTCTGTCCACACAGAGACCCAGGTTAATGCCTCAGTCATCCTCTGTCCACACAGAGACCCAGGTTAATGCCTCAGTCATCCTCTGTCCACACAGAGACCCAGGTTAATGCCTCAGTCATCCTCTGTCCACAGAGAGACCCAGGTTAATGCCTCAGTCATCCTCTGTCCACAGAGAGACCCAAGTTAATGCCTCAGTCATCCTCTGTCCACACAGAGACCCAGGTTAATGCCTCAGTCATCCTCTGTCCACACAGAGACCCAGGTTAATGCCTCAGTCATCCTCTGTCCACACAGAGACCCAGGTTAATGCCTCAGTCATCCCTTGTCCACACAGAGACCCAGGTTAATGCCTCAGTCATCCTCTGTCCACAGAGAGACCCAGGTTAATGCCTCAGTCATCTTCTGTCCACACAGAGACCCAGGTTAATGCCTCAGTCATCCTCTGTCCACAGAGACCCAGGTTAATGCTATATATACTATACAGAGAGACCCAGGTTAATGCTGTATATACTATACAGAGAGACCCAGGTTAATGCTGTATATACTATACAGAGAGACCCAGGTTAATGCTGTATATACTATACAGAGAGACCCAGGTTAATGCTGTATATACTATACAGAGAGACCCAGGTTAATGCTGTATATACTATACAGAGAGACCCAGGTTAATGCTGTATAGACTATACAGAGAGACCCAGGTTAATGCTGTATATACTATACAGAGAGACCCAGGTTAATGCTATATATACTATACAGAGAGACCCAGGTTAATGCTGTATATACTATACA
>NW_022261983.1:13728764-13796264 GCF_002021735.2 Oncorhynchus kisutch
TAACAGTTAGCATACATTACTCTGAGTACTGCTACGGCATTCTCCTGAAGTTAACAGTTATCATACATTACTCTGAGTACTGCTACGGCATTCTCCTGAAGTTAACATTTAGCATACATTACTCACTTCACATCCTCTCTGTCTTTATGGAGAACCTTGGTCCTCTGCTCTACACCACTTCACATCCTCTCTGTCTTTATGGAGAACCTTGGTCCTCTGCTCTACACCACTACACATCCTCTCTGTCTTTATGGAGAACCTTGGTCCTCTGCACTACACCACTACATCCTCTCTGTCTTTATGGAGAACCTTGGTCCTCTGCTCTACACCACTTCACATCCTCTCTGTCTTTATGGAGAACCTTGGTCCTCTGCTCTACACCACTTCACATTCTCTCTGTCTTTATGGAGAACCTTGGTCCTCTGCTCTACACCACTTCACATTCTCTCTGTCTTTATGGAGAACCTTGGTCCTCTGCTCTACACCACTACATCCTCTCTGTCTTTTGATTAAAAAATAATCATGGATTTGACAGTCTTGTCCAATGGTTCCTCCTGTCAGGATTCAGCCCCTTAAAAGGTGCAATCTGGGATCTAGGAAGTTGAGAGAGGTCACATACATTTTTCCCAGAAAACGAATACCAGACTGTGCCTTTAAAAGCTTCCTGAAGACGCTGTTTGAATAAGAGCTGAGAGAGACGGGACACGGCCAATTACTGATCCTGTTTATAGAATAGTTTCAATTGTCTTTCTATCCTCGTCATCGTATTGAAGACATGATGAAAAGCTCAACGAGAGGGGAAATTGACATTTCCACATTTCCATTTGCGTAACGGGTAGATGGTTTAAAAAGCAACTTGTCAATGGGCCTTTCTCAGGTCACCAGGTAGATGCTTAACTGGTAGATGTAGAGAAGACTTCTCGAAGCTTCCTAAATCATTTATGAAGTCAACCATTAGAGGCTATTAGTTTGACAGGCAGTTATCACAGTTGATGTGTTTCAATAGGAAGCTTTTAGGCTTCTGGTTAGTGAAAAGGGGTACTACTCCTGTCAATACAAAGCTTTCAGGCTTATATTTAAGCCTGTATCAGAGGTATGATGTGTGAAACTAGGGGTTCCATTATAAACTAAAACAATGATAACTAACCTAAACAACAGTATACAAGGCGTATTGACATTTGAGAGAGACATAAAGTGAGGCATAAAGTAATCACAGGTGTTGATTGGGAGAGCTAGCTAAGAAAACAACGGGTAAGACAACAACAACAGGTCAAATGGTAATGAATCGGCAGAGAGGGTCGGTTATCTACACATGGGGCCTGAGTTCGGGGCTGGGGCCGACAGATAAACAGAATAGAATGGAGTACCGTGATTAATGTACAGTCCAGCAGGCATCAGCTATTTAGCCAAGTGATCATAGGGTCCAGGGGACAGCAATAGATGGAACAGGGAAGCCGCAGAGTAGTCGCTGTGAAGGTCAGGAGTAATGGTCCAGGGTTTACTGCAGGAATCCGGCGTTGTAGTGGAGAAACAGTCCGATACTGGTAGGCTGGCAAGTATTATCCAGGCTAAAAAAAAGGGCTGGTATCTGTGCAGAAGGTAACGCCCGCTAGCAGTGGCTAACAATGACTAAATAGCTAGTAGCTAATTAGCTGGCTAGCTTTGATGGCTAGGTGGTTTTGGCTATAAGATCTAAAAAAAATAGCTGTTCCGTATCACATTGGGTGAGGCAGGTAAAAAAAAAAAAAAATGGAAAAGAGATTGAAAATAAATTTGAAATATATACAAAAAAAAATTCAATACAAAAGTAGACGAGAGGACGAACAAAACACGTCTGCACTGCTACGCCATCTTGGAACATCTATCTATAGCATCCCTCCACCTATAGCATCCCTCCATCTATAGCATCCCTCCATCTATTGCATCCCTCCATCTATAGCATCCCTCCACCTATAGCATCCCTCCATCTATAGCATCCCTCCATCTATAGCATCCCTCCACCTATAGCATCCCTCCATCTATAGCATCCCTCCACCTATAGCATCCCTCCATCTATAGCATCCCTCCATCTATAGCATCCCTCCATCTATAGCATCCCTCCATCTATAGCATCCCTCCATCCATAGCATCCCTCCATCTATAGCATCCCTCCATCTATAGCGTCCCTCCGACTATAGCTTCCCTCCATCTATTTTTTTATTTTTTTTTATTTCACCTTTATTTAACCAGGTAGGCTAGTTGAGAACAAGTTCTCATTTGCAACTGCGACCTGGCCAAGATAAAGCATAGCAGTGTGAGCATACAACAAAGAGTTACACATGGAGTAAACAATTAACAAGTCAATAACACAGTAGAAAACAAAGGGGGGGTCTATATACAATGTGTGCAAAAGGCATGAGGAGGTAGGCAAATAAATACAATTTTGCAGATTAGATCAGATGGTCATGTACAGGTAGAGATATTGGTGTGCAGAAGAGCAGAAAAGTAAATAAATAAAAACAGTATGGGGATGAGGTAGGTGAAAAGGGTGGGCTATTTACCAATAGACTATGTACAGCTGCAGCGATCGGTTAGCTGCTCAGATAGCTGATGTTTGAAGTTGGTGAGGGAGATAAAAGTCTCCAACTTCAGCGATTTTTGCAATTCGTTCCAGTCACAGGCAGCAGAGTACTGGAACGAAAGGCGGCCAAATGAGGTGTTGGCTTTAGGGATGATCAGTGAGATACACCTGCTGGAGCGCGTGCTACGGATGGGTGTTGCCATCGTGACCAGTGAGCTGAGATAAGGCGGAGCTTTACCTAGCATAGACTTGTAGATGACCTGGAGCCAGTGGGTCTGGCGACGAATATGTAGCGAGGGCCAGCCGACTAGAGCATACAAGTCGCAGTGGTGGGTGGTATAAGGTGCTTTAGTGACAAAACGGATGGCACTGTGATAGACTGCATCCAGTTTGCTGAGTAGAGTGTTGGAAGCCATTTTTGTAGATGTCATCGCCAAAGTCGAGGATCGGTAGGATAGTCAGTAGCATCTATAGCATCCCTCCATCTATAGCATCCCTCCATCTATAGCATCCCTCCAACTTCAGCATCCCTCCAACTTCAGCATCCCTCCAACTTCAGCATCCCTCCATCTATAGCATCCCTCCAACTGGAGAATCCCTCCACTCCATCTATAGTTTCCCTCCAACTTTAGCTTCCCTCCAACTTAAGCATCCTGTCAACTTTAGCTCCCCCCAACCAGCTTCCCTCCAACTGGAGCATCCCTCCAAATGGAGAATCCCTCCAACTTTAGCTTCCCTCCAACTTTAGCTTCCCTCCAACTGGAGCATCCCTCCAAATGGAGAATCCCTCCAACTTTAGCTCCCCCCAACCAGCTTCCCTCCAACTGGAGAATCCCTCCATCTATAGCATCCCTCCAACTTCAGCTTCCCTCCAACTGGAGAATCCCTCCATCTATAGCTTCCCTCCAACTTCAGCTTCCCTCCAACTGGAGAATCCCTCCATCTATAGCTTCCCTCCAACTTCAGCTTCCCTCCAACCAGCTTCCCTCCAACTTCAGCTTCCCTCCAACTTCAGCTTCCCTCCAACTGGAGAATCCCTCCATCTATAGCTTCCCTCCAACTTTAGCTTCCCGCCAACTTAAGCATCCTGTCAACTTTAGCTTCACTCCAACTTTAGCTTTCCTCCAACTTCAGCTTCCCTCCAACCAGTTTCCCTCCAACTTCAGCATTCTGCCAACTTCCTGTCAAATTTCTGCTGACTTTTGTCACCAACAAAGCCTGTACTTTTATTTCCTGCATCCAAGCTAGTCATGATTGTGTTAATGTATTTAAATGTTCCGCCAACCCCTCAGTATAAACTTCATCTTACCATCTTACCATCTTACCATTAAATCATGAACATTCTGTTGTTGTTGTTGTCCGACATCAAACTTGTGAGTCTGCACGACATCACAGCAGCCTGGTCCAAACAGTTACCTGCTCAATTTTGGCACCTAAAACCCTTTCATTTAAAAATGTTTTTAGGATAATGTTAATCTAGCAAGCCAGGAAGGTGGTGTGATGACACCGAAAACACTGAAGTTGATCGATCTACGTCGAGGGAGGAGCTGAATTAATTTTTTATTTTTATTTTTATGACAATTACATATTTGTATGATAACTGTCAAATGTATTGGCACCTTCAATTCTTGCACATTTTCTCAGCAAACGACGTGATTTTTTTCATTTCAAGTAACTAACTTCAGGCTCAAAGAAACATTCAAGACATGTTGTGAGACATGTTACCCATAACGTACGTTTCCTAATGTACCACCACAAAGTGTTTCCCCAGTTATTGCGGATGGAGACAAATAGCAGAACCGTCTCTGGCAGTATTTAAAGTACCTCAATATCAGTGGAGGCTGGTGGGTGGAACTATAGGAGGACAGGCTCATTGTAATGGCTGGAATGGAATCAATGGAATGGAGTCAAACATGTGGTTTTCATATCTTTGATTTGTTTTGATACCGTTGCTGACTGGCAGGATGTGCTGTTCCAAGTTGTCAAATTATGGTTCATACGGTCATGAAAATCATGGAAATCATGGAATTTTAAAATTGTGTTTTCCTTTTTAAATATATTATCAATCACTTAAAAATGGACATGTCAGCCATGATCAGAAGTATGCCTACCCTTCAGCACGTCTCTCTGTGTGTGCTATGTATCATCTGCGTGTGAGCCATTGTGAGTGGGCTGTTGCCCGAGGAGAGAGAGAGAGACATTTTAGCTGCATTTAGTCTATAAAATAATTATAGACCAAGTATATAGCCAATATACTTGGTCAATAGCTATCAAATCATTGACTCATTGTTGTTCCACCGGAACTGTTGAGAAATAAATCTGACACCATTATTGGAAAGCTGCAATTCCCTTCTATTAACCAGTAGGTTATTAACCAGTAGGTTATTAACCAGTAGGTTATTAAAGGGTAGGTTATTAAAGGGTAGGTTATTAAGCAGTAGGTTATAAACCAGTAGACTATTAACCATTAGGTTATTAACCAGTAGGTTATTAACCAGTAGGTTATTAAACAGTAAGTTATTAACCAGTAGGTTATTAAACCGTAGGTTATTAACCAGTAGGTTATTAACCAGTATGTTATTAACCAGTAGACAATTAACCAGTAGGTTATTAACCAGTAGGTTATTAAACAGTAGGTTATTAAACAGTAGGTTATTAACCAGTAGGTTATTAAAGGGTAGGTTATTAACCAGTAGGTTATTAAAGGGTAGGTTATTAACCAGTAGGTTATTAAAGGGTATGTTATTAACCAGTAGGTTATTAAAGGGTAGGTTATTAACCAGTAGGTTATTAAAGGGTAGGTTATTAAAGGGTAGGTTATTAACCAGTAGGTTATTAAAGGGTAGGTTATTAACCAGTAGGTTATTAACCAGTAGGTTATTAACCGGTAGCATAATTGACAAATAACGTCCATGCTGTGCATAGACCTCCCCTGAAACTTTTAGCCTTACATTGTTACAGATAAACATGTCTTAGCAACCTTGCTTTGAAGCCTTGTCCATTTGATCCCTGAATGAGAATTAGAAAAATTCCAGTAAGAATGTGGTAAATAATGTGTCTGTTTGAAAGGGGACCATATTAACATTATCCAATTCTTTTTTTACGGGCAACAAACTGCAAATCCTCCGTGAATTAGGTATCTGAGTAAAGGTGTAGGTTATTAAAGGGTAGGTTATTAACCAGTAGGTTAGGTATCTGAGTAAAGTTGTAGGTTATTAAAGGGTAGGTTATTAACCAGTAGGTTAGGTATCTGAGTAAAGGTGTAGGTTATTAAAGGGTAGGTTATTAACCAGTAGGTTAGGTATCTGAGTAAAGTTGTAGGTTATTAAAGGGTAGGTTATTAACCAGTAGGTTAGGTATCTGAGTAAAGGTGTAGGTTATTAAAGGGTAGGTTATTAACCAGTAGGTTAGGTATCTGAGTAAAGGTGTAGGTTATTAAAGGGTAGGTTATTAACCAGTAGGTTATTAAAGGGTAGGTTATTAACCAGTAGGTTATTAAAGGGTAGGTTATTAACCAGTAGGTTATTAAGGGTAGGTTACCAGTAGGTTATTAAAGGGTAGGTTATTAACCAGTAGGTTATTAAAGGGTAGGTTATTAACCAGTAGGTTATTAAAGGGTAGGTTATTAACCAGTAGGTTATTAAAGGGTAGGTTATTAACCAGTAGGTTATTAAAGGGTAGGTTATTAACCAATAGGTTATTAAAGGGTAGGTTATTAACCAGTAGGTTATTAAAGGGTAGGTTATTAACCAGTAGGTTATTAAAGGGTAGGTTATTAACCAGTAGGTTATTAAAGGGTAGGTTATTAACCAGTAGGTTATTAAAGGGTAGGTTATTAACCAGTAGGTTATTAAAGGGTAGGTTATTAACCAGTAGGTTATTAAAGGGTAGGTTATTAAAGGGTAGGTTATTAAAGGGTAGGTTATTAAAGGGTAGGTTATTAAAGGGTAGGTTATTAACCAGTAGGTTATTAAAGGGTAGGTTATTAACCAGTAGGTTATTAAAGGGTAGGTTATAAAGGGTAGGTTATTAACCAGTAGGTTATTAAAGGGTAGGTTATTAACCAGTAGGTTATTAAAGGGTAGGTTATTAACCAGTAGGTTATTAAAGGGTAGGTTATTAACCAGTAGGTTATTAAAGGGTAGGTTATTAACCAGTAGGTTATTAAAGGGTAGGTTATTAACCAGTAGGTTATTAAAGGGTAGGTTATTAACCAGTAGGTTATTAAAGGGTAGGTTATTAACCAGTAGGTTATTAACCAGTAGGTTATTAAAGGGTAGGTTATTAACCAGTAGGTTATTAAAGGGTAGGTTATTAACCAGTAGGTTATTAAAGGGTAGGTTATTAACCAGTAGGTTATTAAAGGGTAGGTTATTAACCAGTAGGTTATTAAAGGGTAGGTTATTAACCAGTAGGTTATTAAAGGGTAGGTTATTAACCAGTAGGTTATTAAAGGGTAGGTTATTAACCAGTAGGTTATTAAAGGGTAGGTTATTAACCAGTAGGTTATTAACCAGTAGGTTATTAAGGGTAGGTTATTAACCAGTAGGTTATTAACCAGTAGGTTATTAAAGGGTAGGTTATTAACCAGTAGGTTATTAAAGGGTAGGTTATTAACCAGTAGGTTATTAAAGGGTAGGTTATTAACCAGTAGGTTATTAAAGGGTAGGTTATTAACCAGTAGGTTATTAAAGGGTAGGTTATTAACCAGTAGGTTATTAAAGGGTAGGTTATTAACCAGTAGGTTATTAAAGGGTAGGTTATTAACCAGTAGGTTATTAAAGGGTAGGTTATTAACCAGTAGGTTATTAAAGGGTAGGTTATTAACCAGTAGGTTATTAAAGGGTAGGTTATTAACCAGCAGGTTATTAAAGGGTAGGTTATTAACCAGTAGGTTATTAAAGGGTAGGTTATTAACCAGTAGGTTATTAAAGGGTAGGTTATTAACCAGTAGGTTATTAAAGGGTAGGTTATTAACCAGTAGGTTATTAACCAGTAGGTTATTAACCAGTAGGTTATTAAAGGGTAGGTTATTAACCAGTAGGTTATTAAAGGGTAGGTTATTAACCAGTAGGTTATTAACCAGTAGGTTATTAACCAGTAGGTTATTAAAGGGTAGGTTATTAACCAGTAGGTTATTAAAGGGTAGGTTATTAACCAGTAGGTTAGGTATCTGAGTAAAGGTGTATTTATTTGTATTGAATATTTAAAACATACAATCTACTAGCAGTGAAGCCGCTCAACATCCACATCAACACCCAGCCACCCAACAGACTCCCATCCAGAACCACCCGCAGAAACAACCAGAGTCAACGCCTTACTCAAGGGCACGTAAACAGATCCCCCCCCACAAGGTCTGTCGACAGATCCCCCCACAAGGTCTGTCGACAGATCCCCCCACAAGGGCACGTCGACAGATCCCCCCACAGGGTCTGTCGACAGATCCCCCCCACAAGGTCTGTCGTCAGATCCCCCCCACAAGGTCTGTCGACAGATCCCCCCACAAGGTCTGTCAACAGATCCCCCCCACAAGGTCTGTCGACGTGGTCTGAGGTCAACGTCTGACTACCGGCAGATCTGACCAGATTTAGCTTCCAAATATTGGTCCTTTTCAAATTATGTAATTAAAATCAAATCAAATCTTATTGGTCGCGTACACATGGTTGGCAGATGTTAATGGTCACATACACATGGTTAGCAGATGTTATTGCGAAAAGTGTAGCGAAATGCTTGTGCTTCTAGTTCCGACAATGCAGTAATATCTAACACGTAAAAACATAACAAAATACTGCATAGTTTCCTAGGAACGCGAAGCGAGGCGGCCATCTCTGTCGGCGCCGGAAGTGGAGTTAATCAGGGTCAAAAAGGCTAAAGTTAAAATCAAAAACAGGTGTGATGATTTCAACTTCCATTTTGTTTTTGTGATTGGTCTTGACGGGGTTTGAAACAGAGACTTATTTCAAGTAGCACGTTTCCAGTAGTTCTCCATTGAGATGAGCCTGTGGTGGTCTGTGTGTAACCAGGCATGGCCATTATGTCAAGCTCCTATCTCTTACCACAGTTTACCCAGTGGCGTGTGTGAGGGTGTGTGCGGGTGTGCATCTGTGCGTGTGTTCGTTCATGCGTGTGTGTGTGCGTGTATGTATTCATTTGTGTGTGTGTGTGTGTATATGCGTGTGTGTGCGTATGTGTGACGTGGTAATGTGTGTGTGTGTGTGTAGGTGTGTGTGTGTGTAGGTGTGTGTGTGTAGGTGTGTGTGCGTGTGTGTGTACATGTTCGTGCGTGCGTGTGTGTGTGCAGGTGTGTGTGTGTGTGTGTGTGTGTGTGTGTGTGTGTGTGTGTGTGTGTGTGTGTGTGTGTGTGTGTGTGTACGTGCGTGCATGCGTGTGTGTGTGTGTGTGCATTCATTTGTGTGTGTGTGTGTGTGTGTGTGTACGTGTGTGCGTGAGTGTGTGTACGTGTGTGTGTGTGTGTGTGTGTGAGTGTGTGTGTGAGTGTGTGTGTGTGTGTGTGTGTGTGTGTGTGTGTGCATTCATTTGTGTGTGTGTGTGTGTGTGTGTGTGTGTGTGTGTGTGTGTGTGTGTGTGTGTGTGTGTGTGTGTGTGTGTGTGTGTGTGTGTGTGTGTGTGTGTGTGTGTGTGTATACAACCCCCGAGGTATCTTACCATCCCTCTATTCTCTTGCTCTAGTCTGGTCGGTGACGTTGGATCCGACCGAACAGGAAGCTTGTCCAGTGGTCCTAATCAGATCTTCCACTGTGTTGATGTGGTTATCTCTGGAGTCAGCCAACACTGAGGTGTTGACAGTCTACTGGGTTACTGTGTGCTGGGGGGGGGGGGGGGATCCCTCAAAGCACCTGTTGACCTCGACACACAAGGAGGAAGAGGACACACACAGTGACCCTGATAGCAGGGCTTTGGGAGAACAGAGCACTAGATAGCTGTTCGTCTCTGTCCAACGTGTTTGTGTTGGCAAGAAAGACATTTTTAAAAATCACAAAGGAAGATGTTGATTGTCGTCTATGGAGAGTCTTTGTGTCTGAACTCGAAATAATCTATTTTTCAATGCAGAGCGCTGGATACTGTGTCTTTGTCTGCCTAGAGACGATAACACAAGGCTGTTATCCCAAGTCGCACCCTATTCTCTACAATGTGCACTCCTTCCTATTGGGCCCTGGTCAGAAGTAGTGCACTATGTAGGGAATAGGGTGCCATTTTGGGACGTTAAAAGGGTCTAGTTCAAGCATTGAATTTGTGTTAAATAGTGTTTAGTGTTAGTGGTTTCAGCCCAGCATTATCTCATGATCTCAGACCACCGGTCCAGAGAAGATATTGCACCTCTACTCCTCAGTTAAAGCTTACATCTCAACTGGCACCCTATTGAGTCTCAAATGGCACCCTATTCCCTTATATGGGTTGGTCAAAAGTAGTGCACTATGTAGGAAATAGGGTGCCATTTGTTTGTGAATAATGTTATTCCATGAGCAGTAACGGGGAAAAGATCTAACCGCCTGGTGGTGTTATATTCTCACCCTGTTCCCCATGTAGTGCACTACTTTAGACCAGGACCATAGGGGTCTGTTCCCTATGTAGTGCACTACTTTAGACCAGGACCATAGGGGTCTGTTCCCTATGCAGTGCACTACTTTAGACCAGGACCCATAGGGCTGTGTTCCCTGTTGGTAATCAACAGAGGGTCTGTCCCCAACGGCACCCTGTTCCCTATGTAGTGCACTACTTTAGACCAGGGCCCATAGGGCTGTGTTCCCTGTTGGTAATCAACAGAGGGTCTGTCCCCAACGGCACCCTGTTCCCTATGTAGTGCACTACTTTAGACCAGGGCCCATAGGGGTCTGTTCCCTTATAGTGCACTACTTTAGACCAGGGCCCATAGGGGTGTGTTCCCTATATAGTGCACTACTTTAGACCAGGGCCCATAGGGGTCTGTTCCCTATGTAGTGCACTACTTTAGACCAGGGCCATAGGGGTCTGTTCCCTATGTAGTGCACTACTTTAGACCAGGGCCCATAGGGCTGTGTTCCCTGTTGGTAATCAACAGAGGGTCTGTCCCCAACGGCACCCTGTTCCCTATGTAGTGCACTACTTTAGACCAGGACCATAGGGGTCTGTTCCCTATGTAGTGCACTACTTTAGACCAGGACCATAGGGGTCTGTTCCCTATGTAGTGCACTACTTTAGACCAGGGCCCATAGGGCTGTGTTCCCGGTTGGTAATCAACAGAGGGTCTGTCCCCAACGGCACCCTGTTCCCTATGTAGTGCACTACTTTAGACCAGGGCCCATAGGGCTGTGTTCCCTGTTGGTAATCAACAGAGGGTCTGTCCCCAACGGCACCCTGTTCCCTATGTAGTGCACTACTTTAGACCAGGGCCCATAGGGCTGTGTTCCCTGTTGGTAATCAACAGAGGGTCTGTCCCCAACGGCACCCTGTTCCCTATGTAGTGCACTACTTTAGACCAGGGCCCATAGGGTTCTGTTCCCTTATAGTGCACTACTTTAGACCAGGGCCCATAGGGGTGTGTTCCCTATATAGTGCACTACTTTAGACCAGGGCCCATAGGGGTCTGTTCCCTTATAGTGCACTACTTTAGACCAGGGCCCATAGGGGTGTGTTCCCTATATAGTGCACTACTTTAGACCAGGGCCCATAGGGGTCTGTTTCCTACATAGTGCACTACTTTAGACCAGGGCCCATAGGGCTGTGTTCCCTATATAGTGCACTACTTTAGACCAGGACCATAGAGGTCTGTTCCCTATATAGTGCACTACTTTAGACCAGGACCATAGAGGTCTGTTCCCTATATAGTGCACTACTTTAGACCAGAACCATAGGGGTCTGTTCCCTATATAGTGCACTACTTTATTCAACAGCCTTATGGGTCCTGGTTAAAAGTAGTGTGTTAAGAGACGCAGCCAGAGAAAGTTCATGTTTAGGCTTTAGGGAGCTTCTTACCAACACTCCAGGGATACCAGCTTCTTACCAACACTCCAGGGATACCAGCTTCTTACCAACACTCCAGGGATACCAGCTTCTTACCAACACTCCAGGGATACCAGCTTCTTACCAACACTCCAGGGATACCAGCTTCTTACCAACACTCCAGGGATACCAGCTTCTTACCAACACTCCAGGGATACCAGCTTCTTACCAACACTCCAGGGATACCAGCTTCTTACCAACACTCCAGGGATACCAGCTTCTTACCAACACTCCAGGGATACCAACTTCTTACCAACACTCCAGGGATACCAACATCTTACCAACACTCCAGGGATACCAACATCTTACCAACACTCCAGGGATACCAGCTTCTTACCAACACTCCAGGGATACCAACTTCTTACCAACACTCCCGGGATACCAACTTCTTACCAACACTCCAGGGATACCAGCTTCTTACCAAAACTCCAGGGATACCAACTTCTTACCAACACTCCAGGGATACCAACTTCTTACCAACACTCCAGGGATACCAGCTTCTTACCAACACTCCAGGGATACCAGCTTCTTACTAACACTCCAGGGATACCAACTTCTTACCAACACTCCAGGGATACCAACATCTTACCAACACTCCAGGGATACCAGCTTCTTACCAACACTCCAGGGATACCAACTTCTTACCAACACTCCCGGGATACCAACTTCTTACCAACACTCCAGGGATACCAGCTTCTTACCAAAACTCCAGGGATACCAACTTCTTACCAACACTCCAGGGATACCAACTTCTTACCAACACTCCAGGGATACCAACTTCTTACCAACACCTCAGAGATACCAACTTCTTACCAACACTCCAGGGATACCAACTTCTTACCAACACTCCAGGGATACCAACTTCTTACCAACACTCCAGGGATACCAACTTCTTACCAACACTCCAGGGATACCAACTTCTTACCAACACCTCAGAGATACCAACTTCTTACCAACACCTCAGAGATACCAACTTCTTACCAACACTCCAGGGATAGCAACTTCTTACCAACACCTCAGAGATACCAACTTCTTACCAACACTCCAGGGATACCAACTTCTTACCAACACTCCAGGGATACCAGCTTCTTACCAAAACTCCAGGGATACCAACTTCTTACCAACACTCCAGGGATACCAACTTCTTACCAACACTCCAGGGATACCAGCTTCTTACCAACACTCCAGGGATACCAGCTTCTTACCAAAACTCCAGGGATACCAACTTCTTACCAACACTCCAGGGATACCAACTTCTTACCAACACTCCAGGGATACCAGCTTCTTACCAACACTCCAGGGATACCAGCTTCTTACTAACACTCCAGGGATACCAACTTCTTACCAACACTCCAGGGATACCAACATCTTACCAACACTCCAGGGATACCAGCTTCTTACCAACACTCCAGGGATACCAACTTCTTACCAACACTCCCGGGATACCAACTTCTTACCAACACTCCAGGGATACCAGCTTCTTACCAAAACTCCAGGGATACCAACTTCTTACCAACACTCCAGGGATACCAACTTCTTACCAACACTCCAGGGATACCAACTTCTTACCAACACCTCAGAGATACCAACTTCTTACCAACACTCCAGGGATACCAACTTCTTACCAACACTCCAGGGATACCAACTTCTTACCAACACTCCAGGGATACCAACTTCTTACCAACACTCCAGGGATACCAACTTCTTACCAACACCTCAGAGATACCAACTTCTTACCAACACCTCAGAGATACCAACTTCTTACCAACACTCCAGGGATAGCAACTTCTTACCAACACCTCAGAGATACCAACTTCTTACCAACACTCCAGGGATACCAACTTCTTACCAACACCTCAGAGATACCAACTTCTTACCAACACCCCAGGGATACCAACTTCTTACCAACACCTCAGCGATACCAACTTTTTGCCAACACCTCAGCGATACCAACTTCTTACCAACACCCCAGAGACACCAATGTCTTACCAACACCCCAGAGACACCAACTTCTTACCAACACCTCAGAGATACCAACTTCTTACCAACACCTCAGAGATACCAATCTCTTTCCAACACCTCAGAGATACCAACTTCTTACCAACACCTCAGAGATACCAACTTCTTACCAACACTCCAGATACCAACTTCTCACCAACACCTCAGAGATACCAACTTCTTACCAACACTCCAGGAATACCAACTTCTTACCAACACTCCAGGGATACCAACATCTTACCAACACCTCAGAGATACCAACTTCTTACCAACACCCCAGAGACACCAACTTCTTACCAACACCTCAGAGATACCAACTTCTTACCAACACCTCAGAGATACCAACTTAAGTAGATTCTTACCAACACTCCAGGGATGCCAACTTCTCACCAACACCTCAGAGATACCAACTTAAGTAGATTCTTACCAACACTCCAGGGATGCCAACTTCTCACCAACACCTCAGAGATACCAACTTAAGGAGCTTCTTACCAACACTCCAGAGATACCAACTTAAGGAGCTTCTTACGAACATGCCAGAGATACCAACTTCTTACCAACACCTTAGAGACACCAACTTCTTACCAACACCTCAGAGATACCAACTTAAGGAGCTTCTTACCAACACTCCAGAGATACCAACTTAAGGAGCTTCTTACCAACACTCCAGAGATACCAACTTCTTACCAACACCTCAGAGATACCAACATAAGTAGCTTCTTACCAACATGGCAGAGATACCAACTTAGTGAGGTTCTTATCAACCCCACAGAGATACCAACTTAGTGAGGTTCTTACCAACCCCACAGAGATGCCAACTTAGTGAGGTTCTTACCAACATTACAGAGATACCAACTTAGTGAGGTTCTTACCAACCCCACAGAGATGCCAACTTAGTGAGGTTCTAACCAACCCCACAGAGATACCAACTTAGTGAGGTTCTTACCAACCCCACAGAGATACCAACTTAGTGAGGTTCTTACCAACCCCACAGAGATACCAACTTAGTGAGGTTCTTACCAACCCCACAGAGATACCAACTTAGTGAGGTTCTTACCAACCCCACAGAGATACCAACTTAGTGAGGTTCTTACCAACCCCACAGAGATACCAACTTAGTGAGGTTCTTACCAACCCCACAGAGATACCAACTTAGTGAGGTTCTTACCAACCCCACAGAGATGCCAACTTAGTGAGGTTCTTACCAACATTACAGAGATACCAACTTAGTGAGGTTCTTACCAACCCCACAGAGATACCAACTTAGTGAGGTTCTTACCAACCCCACAGAGATACCAACTTAGTGAGGTTCTTACCAACCCCACAGAGATACCAACTTAGTGAGGTTCTTACCAACCCCACAGAGATGCCAACTTAGTGAGGTTCTTACCAACATTACAGAGATAACAACTTAGTGAGGTTCTTACCAACCCCACAGAGATACCAACTTAAGGAGCTTCTTACCAACACCACAGTTAAGGAGCTTCTTACCAACCCCACAGAGATACCAACTTAGTGAGGAACTTCTTACCAACCCCACAGAGATACCAAAGTCTATCTGAAGTTGTTGATGTTGTTCCTCCGGAATTAAAACGCATCAACAAGTTACAGTCCATCATATCAGCTTGTGTTTGAAAAATGTAGAGAGAGATGGGTTTGACTCCACGTGGGTTTAGAAGGACAACATGTAGAGAGAGATGGGTTTGACTCCACGTGGGTTTAGAAGGACAACATGTAGAGAGAGATTGGTTTGACTCCACGTGGGTTTAGAAGGACAACATGTAGAGAGAGATGGGTTTGACTCCACGTGGGTTTAGAAGGACAACATGTAGAGAGAGATGGGTTTGACTCCACGTGGGTTTAGAAGGACAACATGTAGAGAGAGATGGGTTTGACTCCACGTGGGTTTAGAAGGACAACATGTAGAGAGAGATGGGTTTGACTCCACGTGGGTTTAGAAGGACAACAACATGCCAGTGGTGGGACAGAGACTCAGAGACTGATGTATGAGACCAGCCATCTGGGGAAGAGCCTCAGAGACTGATGTATGAGACCAGCCTGAACTGGCAGTGTCTAGGTTCCATTATAATGCCTCTCTAACAGAGTGATGATGTCTGTGGCTGGCACTGCCCAGTGCCCTGTGCTCAGTGCCCACTCTGTCAGTGTAATGAATGGACCCTATAGCCTGGTCACACACACAGAGGTGGCACCACAAGGTCAAAAGTGGTTTGACAACATTTATTGGGGCCTGGAGTTTTTCCTGATCTTGTGACCTGACCGGGTAAAACTCAGGGTCCTATTTGTAGGCGATGACAAAATATTTTTATTATAGATAGCTTCACTTTTCATATGTTCCATGGCTATAGGGCTGGAAACACTCCTGACCTAAGGTGGCTCGAACCCTTTCAAACCACCACAACAACCACTTGTTATTAGTCATTCTGAATCGGATTTCAAAAGAGTCAGAGAGACAACATCTTCAATGGACAACGTACTCTGTAGTTTAGTGAACTACCATAGCAGGCCTGAGCATCATGCAAACAATGGTTACAATGTCTCTAAATATTAATGTCACTCTGTACACACAATGTTAAGAAGTGGACTTAATTTTATGTAATAAAACCTCATATTTGTTCATGTGATTAGTGTTATTTTGCAATTATTAATTCTGTAAGCTTTATGTAAGGCTGGGTTACATTTAACACTATAGACAGTAGACTGTAACAAGGCTGGGTTACATTTAACACTATAGGCAGTAGACTAACAAGGCAGGGTTTAACACTATAGACAGCAGACTGTAACAAGGCTGGGTTACATTTAACACTATAGACAGTAGACTGTAACAAGGCTGGGTTACATTTAACTCTATAGACAGTAGACTGTAACAAGGCTGGGTTACATTTAACTCTATAGACAGTAGACTGTAACAAGACTGGGTTACGCTTAACACTATAGACAGTAGACTGTAACAAGGCTGGGTTACATTTAACACTATAGACAGTAGACTGTAACAAGGCTGGGTTACATTTAACTCTATAGACAGTAGACTGTAACAAGGCTGGGTTACATTTAACACTATAGACAGTAGACTGTAACAACGCTGGGTTACAGTTAACACTATAGACTGTAACAAGGCTGGGTTACATTTAACACTATAGACAGTAGACTGTAACAAGGCTGGGTTACATTTAACACTATAGGCAGTAGACTAACAAGGCAGGGTTTAACACTATAGACAGCAGACTGTAACAAGGCTGGGTTACATTTAACACTATAGACAGTAGACTGTAACAAGGCTGGGTTACATTTAACTCTATAGACAGTAGACTGTAACAAGGCTGGGTTACATTTAACTCTATAGACAGTAGACTGTAACAAGACTGGGTTACGCTTAACACTATAGACAGTAGACTGTAACAAGGCTGGGTTACATTTAACACTATAGACAGTAGACTGTAACAAGGCTGGGTTACATTTAACTCTATAGACAGTAGACTGTAACAAGGCTGGGTTACATTTAACACTATAGACAGTAGACTGTAACAACGCTGGGTTACAGTTAACACTATAGACTGTAACAAGGCTGGGTTACATTTAACACTATAGACAGTAGACTGTAACAAGGCTGGGTTACATTTAACACTATACAAAGTAGACTGTAACAAGGCAGGGTTTAACACTATAGACAGTAGACTGTAACAAGGCAGGGTTACATTTAACACTATAGACAGTAGACTGTAACAAGGCAGGGTTTAACACTATAGACAGTAGACTGTAACAAGGCTGGGTTACATTTAACTCTACAGACAGTAGACTGTAACAAGGCAGGGTTTAACACTATAGACAGTAGACTGTAACAAGGCTGGGTTACATTTAACACAACTATAGACAGTAGACCTTAACAAGGCAGGGTTTAACACTATAGACAGTAGACTGTAACAAGGCTGGGTTACATTTAACATTATAGACTGTAACAAGGCAGGGTTTAACACTATAGACAGTAGACTGTAACAAGGCTGGGTTACATTTAACATTATAGACAGTAGACTGTAACAAGGCTGGGTTACATTTAACTCTATAGACAGTAGAGACTCTAACAAGACAAGGTTACATTTAACACTATAGACAGTAGACTGTAACAAGGCAGGGTTACATTTAACACTACAGACAGTAGACTGTAACATGGCTGGGTTACATTTAACACTATAGACTGTAACAAGGCTGGGTTACATTTAACACTATAGACAGTAGACTGTAACAAGGCAGGGTTTAACACTATAGACAGTAGACTGTAACAAGGCTGGGTTACATTTAACACTATAGACAGTAGACTGTAACAAGGCTGGGTTACATTTAACACTATAGACAGTAGACTGTAACAAGGCAGGGTTTAACACTATAGACAGTAGACTCTAACAAGACAAGGTTACATTAAACACTATAGACAGTAGACTGTAACAAGGCTGGGTTACATTTAACACTATAGACAGTAGACTGTAACAAGGCTGGGTTACATTTAACACTATAGACAGTAGACTGTAACAAGACAAGGTTACATTAAACACTATAGACAGTAGACTGTAACAAGGCAGGGTTTAACACTATAGACAGTAGACTGTAACAAGGCTGGGTTACATTTAACACTACAGACAGTAGACTGTAACAAGGCTGGGTTACATTTAACACTATAGACAGAAGACTGTAACAAGACAAGGTTACATTAAACACTATAGACAGTAGACTGTAACAAGGCAGGGTTTAACACTATAGACAGTAGACTGTAACAAGGCTGGGTTACATTTAACACCACTATAGACAGTAGACTGTAACAAGGCAGGGTTTAACACTATAGACAGTAGACTGTAACAAGGCTGGGTTACATTTAACACCACTATAGACAGTAGACTGTAACAAGGCAGGGTTTAACACTATAGACAGTAGACTGTAACAAGGCTGGGTTACATTTAACACCACTATAGACAGTAGACTGTAACAAGGCTGGGTTACATTTAACACTATACACAGTAGACTGTAACAAGGCAGGGTTTAACACTATAGACAGTAGACTGTAACAAGGCTGGGTTACATTTAACTCTACAGACAGTAGACTGTAACAAGGCAGGGTTTAACACTATAGACAGTAGACTGTAACAAGGCTGGGTTACATTTAACACAACTATAGACAGTAGACCTTAACAAGGCAGGGTTTAACACTATAGACAGTAGACTGTAACAAGGCTGGGTTACATTTAACATTATAGACTGTAACAAGGCAGGGTTTAACACTATAGACAGTAGACTGTAACAAGGCTGGGTTACATTTAACATTATAGACAGTAGACTGTAACAAGGCTGGGTTACATTTAACTCTATAGACAGTAGAGACTCTAACAAGACAAGGTTACATTTAACACTATAGACAGTAGACTGTAACAAGGCAGGGTTACATTTAACACTACAGACAGTAGACTGTAACATGGCTGGGTTACATTTAACACTATAGACTGTAACAAGGCTGGGTTACATTTAACACTATAGACAGTAGACTGTAACAAGGCAGGGTTTAACACTATAGACAGTAGACTGTAACAAGGCTGGGTTACATTTAACACTATAGACAGTAGACTGTAACAAGGCTGGGTTACATTTAACACTATAGACAGTAGACTGTAACAAGGCAGGGTTTAACACTATAGACAGTAGACTCTAACAAGACAAGGTTACATTAAACACTATAGACAGTAGACTGTAACAAGGCTGGGTTACATTTAACACTATAGACAGTAGACTGTAACAAGGCTGGGTTACATTTAACACTATAGACAGTAGACTGTAACAAGACAAGGTTACATTAAACACTATAGACAGTAGACTGTAACAAGGCAGGGTTTAACACTATAGACAGTAGACTGTAACAAGGCTGGGTTACATTTAACACTACAGACAGTAGACTGTAACAAGGCTGGGTTACATTTAACACTATAGACAGAAGACTGTAACAAGACAAGGTTACATTAAACACTATAGACAGTAGACTGTAACAAGGCAGGGTTTAACACTATAGACAGTAGACTGTAACAAGGCTGGGTTACATTTAACACCACTATAGACAGTAGACTGTAACAAGGCAGGGTTTAACACTATAGACAGTAGACTGTAACAAGGCTGGGTTACATTTAACACCACTATAGACAGTAGACTGTAACAAGGCAGGGTTTAACACTATAGACAGTAGACTGTAACAAGGCTGGGTTACATTTAACACCACTATAGACAGTAGACTGTAACAAGGCTGGGTTACATTTAACACTATACACAGTAGACTGTAACAAGGCAGGGTTTAACACTATAGACAGTAGACTGTAACAAGGCTGGGTTACATTTAACTCTACAGACAGTAGACTGTAACAAGGCAGGGTTTAACACTATAGACAGTAGACTGTAACAAGGCTGGGTTACATTTAACACAACTATAGACAGTAGACCTTAACAAGGCAGGGTTTAACACTATAGACAGTAGACTGTAACAAGGCTGGGTTACATTTAACATTATAGACTGTAACAAGGCAGGGTTTAACACTATAGACAGTAGACTGTAACAAGGCTGGGTTACATTTAACATTATAGACAGTAGACTGTAACAAGGCTGGGTTACATTTAACTCTATAGACAGTAGAGACTCTAACAAGACAAGGTTACATTTAACACTATAGACAGTAGACTGTAACAAGGCAGGGTTACATTTAACACTACAGACAGTAGACTGTAACATGGCTGGGTTACATTTAACACTATAGACTGTAACAAGGCTGGGTTACATTTAACACTATAGACAGTAGACTGTAACAAGGCAGGGTTTAACACTATAGACAGTAGACTGTAACAAGGCTGGGTTACATTTAACACTATAGACAGTAGACTGTAACAAGGCTGGGTTACATTTAACACTATAGACAGTAGACTGTAACAAGGCAGGGTTTAACACTATAGACAGTAGACTCTAACAAGACAAGGTTACATTAAACACTATAGACAGTAGACTGTAACAAGGCTGGGTTACATTTAACACTATAGACAGTAGACTGTAACAAGGCTGGGTTACATTTAACACTATAGACAGTAGACTGTAACAAGACAAGGTTACATTAAACACTATAGACAGTAGACTGTAACAAGGCAGGGTTTAACACTATAGACAGTAGACTGTAACAAGGCAGGGTTACTTTTAACACTATAGACAGTAGACTGTAACAAGGCTGGGTTACATTTAACATTATAGACTGTAACAAGGCAGGGTTTCACACTATAGACAGTAGACTGTAACAAGGCTGGGTTACATTTAACACTATAGACAGTAGACTGTAACAAGGCTGGGTTACATTTAACTCTATAGACAGTAGACTGTAACAAGGCAGGGTTTAACACTATAGACAGTAGACTGTAACAAGGCTGGGTTACATTTAACACTATAGAGAGTAGACTGTAACAAGGCTGGGTTACATTTAACTCTATAGACAGTAGAGACTCTAACAAGACAAGGTTACATTTAACACTATAGACAGTAGACTGTAACAAGGCAGGGTTACATTTAACACTATAGACAGTAGACTGTAACATGGCTGGGTTACATTTAACACTATAGACTGTAACAAGGCTGGGTTACATTTAACACTATTCACAGTAGACTGTAACAAGGCAGGGTTTAACACTATAGACAGTAGACTGTAACAAGGCTGGGTTACATTTAACACTATAGACAGTAGACTGTAACAAGGCTGGGTTACATTTAACACTATAGACAGTAGACTGTAACAAGACAAGGTTACATTAAACACTATAGACAGTAGACTGTAACAAGGCAGGGTTTAACACTATAGACAGTAGACTCTAACAAGACAAGGTTACATTAAACACTATAGACAGTAGACTGTAACAAGGCTGGGTTACATTAAACACTATAGACAGTAGACTGTAACAAGGCTGAGTTACATTTAACATTATAGACAGTAGACTGTAACAAGGCTGGGTTACATTTAACACTATAGACAGTAGAGACTCTAACAAGACAAGGTTACATTTAACACTATAGACAGTAGACTGTAACAAGGCAGGGTTACATTTAACACTATAGACAGTAGACTGTAACATGGCTGGGTTACATTTAACACTATAGACTGTAACAAGGCTTGGTTACATTTAACACTATACACAGTAGACTGTAACAAGGCTGGGTTACATTTAACACTATAGACAGTAGACTGTAACAAGGCAGGGTTTAACACTATAGACAGTAGACTCTAACAAGACAAGGTTACATTAAACACTATAGACAGTAGACTGTAACAAGGCAGGGTTTAACACTATAGACAGTAGACTGTAACAAGGCTGGGTTACATTTAACACCACTATAGACAGTAGACTGTAACAAGGCAGGGTTTAACACTATAGACAGTAGACTGTAACAAGGCTGGGTTACATTTAACACCACTATAGACAGTAGACTGCAACAAGGCTGGGTTACATTTAACACTATAGACAGTAGACTGTAACAAGGCTGGGTTACATTTAACACTATAGACAGTAGACTGTAACAAGGATGGGTTACAGTTAACACTATAGACTGTAGACTGTAACAAGGCTGGGTTACATTTAACACTATAGACAGTAGACTGTAACAAGGCTGGGTTACATGTAACACTATAGACAGTAGACTGTAACAAGGCTGGGTTACATTTAACTCTATAGACAGTAGACTGTAACAAGGCTGGGTTACATTTAACACTACAGACAGTAGACTGTAACAAGGCTGGGTTACATTTAACACTATAGACAGTAGACTGTAACAAGGCTGGGTTACATTTAACTCTATAGACAGTAGACTGTAACAAGGCTGGGTTACATTTAACACTATAGACAGTAGACTGTAACAAGGCTGGGTTACATTTAACTCTATAGACAGTAGACTGTAACAAGGCAGGGTTTAACACTATAGACAGCAGACTGTAACAAGGCTGGGTTACATTTAACACTATAGACAGTAGAGACTCTAACAAGGCTGGGTTACAGTTAACACTATAGACTGTAACAAGGCTGGGTTACATTTAACACTATACACAGTAGACTGTAACAAGGCAGGGTTTAACACTATAGACAGTAGACTGTAACAAGGCTGGGTTACATTTAACACTATCGACAGTAGACTGTAACAAGGCAGGGTTTAACACTATAGACAGTAGACTGTAACAAGGCTGGGTTACATTTAACTCTATAGACAGTAGACTGTAACAAGGCAGGGTTTAACACTATAGACAGTAGACTGTAACAAGGCTGGGTTACATTTAACACCACTATAGACAGTAGACTGTAACAAGGCTGGGTTACATTTAACTCTATAGACAGTAGAGACTCTAACAAGACAAGGTTACATTTAACACTATAGACAGTAGACTGTAACAAGGCAGGGTTTAACACTATAGACAGTAGACTGTAACAAGGCTGGGTTACATTTAACACCACTATAGACAGTAGACTGTAACAAGGCAGGGTTTAACACTATAGACAGTAGACTGTAACAAGGCTGGGTTACATTTAACACCACTATAGACAGTAGACTGTAACAAGGCAGGGTTTAACACTATAGACAGTAGACTGTAACAAGGCTGGGTTACATTTAACACCACTATAGACAGTAGACTGTAACAAGGCTGGGTTACATTTAACACTATACACAGTAGACTGTAACAAGGCAGGGTTTAACACTATAGACAGTAGACTGTAACAAGGCTGGGTTACATTTAACTCTACAGACAGTAGACTGTAACAAGGCAGGGTTTAACACTATAGACAGTAGACTGTAACAAGGCTGGGTTACATTTAACACAACTATAGACAGTAGACCTTAACAAGGCAGGGTTTAACACTATAGACAGTAGACTGTAACAAGGCTGGGTTACATTTAACATTATAGACTGTAACAAGGCAGGGTTTAACACTATAGACAGTAGACTGTAACAAGGCTGGGTTACATTTAACATTATAGACAGTAGACTGTAACAAGGCTGGGTTACATTTAACACTATAGACAGTAGACTGTAACAAGGCTGGGTTACATTTAACACTATAGACAGTAGAGACTCTAACAAGACAAGGTTACATTTAACACTATAGACAGTAGACTGTAACAAGGCAGGGTTACATTTAACACTATAGACAGTAGACTGTAACATGGCTGGGTTACATTTAACACTATAGACTGTAACAAGGCTTGGTTACATTTAACACTATACACAGTAGACTGTAACAAGGCTGGGTTACATTTAACACTATAGACAGTAGACTGTAACAAGGCAGGGTTTAACACTATAGACAGTAGACTCTAACAAGACAAGGTTACATTAAACACTATAGACAGTAGACTGTAACAAGGCAGGGTTTAACACTATAGACAGTAGACTGTAACAAGGCTGGGTTACATTTAACACCACTATAGACAGTAGACTGTAACAAGGCAGGGTTTAACACTATAGACAGTAGACTGTAACAAGGCTGGGTTACATTTAACACCACTATAGACAGTAGACTGCAACAAGGCTGGGTTACATTTAACACTATAGACAGTAGACTGTAACAAGGCTGGGTTACATTTAACACTATAGACAGTAGACTGTAACAAGGATGGGTTACAGTTAACACTATAGACTGTAGACTGTAACAAGGCTGGGTTACATTTAACACTATAGACAGTAGACTGTAACAAGGCTGGGTTACATGTAACACTATAGACAGTAGACTGTAACAAGGCTGGGTTACATTTAACTCTATAGACAGTAGACTGTAACAAGGCTGGGTTACATTTAACACTACAGACAGTAGACTGTAACAAGGCTGGGTTACATTTAACACTATAGACAGTAGACTGTAACAAGGCTGGGTTACATTTAACTCTATAGACAGTAGACTGTAACAAGGCTGGGTTACATTTAACACTATAGACAGTAGACTGTAACAAGGCTGGGTTACATTTAACTCTATAGACAGTAGACTGTAACAAGGCAGGGTTTAACACTATAGACAGCAGACTGTAACAAGGCTGGGTTACATTTAACACTATAGACAGTAGAGACTCTAACAAGGCTGGGTTACAGTTAACACTATAGACTGTAACAAGGCTGGGTTACATTTAACACTATACACAGTAGACTGTAACAAGGCAGGGTTTAACACTATAGACAGTAGACTGTAACAAGGCTGGGTTACATTTAACACTATCGACAGTAGACTGTAACAAGGCAGGGTTTAACACTATAGACAGTAGACTGTAACAAGGCTGGGTTACATTTAACTCTATAGACAGTAGACTGTAACAAGGCAGGGTTTAACACTATAGACAGTAGACTGTAACAAGGCTGGGTTACATTTAACACCACTATAGACAGTAGACTGTAACAAGGCTGGGTTACATTTAACTCTATAGACAGTAGAGACTCTAACAAGACAAGGTTACATTTAACACTATAGACAGTAGACTGTAACAAGGCAGGGTTTAACACTATAGACAGTAGACTGTAACAAGGCTGGGTTACATTTAACACCACTATAGACAGTAGACTGTAACAAGGCAGGGTTTAACACTATAGACAGTAGACTGTAACAAGGCTGGGTTACATTTAACACCACTATAGACAGTAGACTGTAACAAGGCAGGGTTTAACACTATAGA
Source organism: Oncorhynchus kisutch (assembly GCF_002021735.2). Lineage (NCBI taxonomy): Eukaryota > Metazoa > Chordata > Actinopteri > Salmoniformes > Salmonidae > Oncorhynchus > Oncorhynchus kisutch. Next base: position 13,754,042 of record NW_022261983.1, read on the forward strand.
CAGTAGACTGTAACAAGGCTGGGTTACATTTAACACCACTATAGACAGTAGACTGTAACAAGGCTGGGTTACATTTAACACTATACACAGTAGACTGTAACAAGGCAGGGTTTAACACTATAGACAGTAGACTGTAACAAGGCTGGGTTACATTTAACTCTACAGACAGTAGACTGTAACAAGGCAGGGTTTAACACTATAGACAGTAGACTGTAACAAGGCTGGGTTACATTTAACACAACTATAGACAGTAGACCTTAACAAGGCAGGGTTTAACACTATAGACAGTAGACTGTAACAAGGCTGGGTTACATTTAACATTATAGACTGTAACAAGGCAGGGTTTAACACTATAGACAGTAGACTGTAACAAGGCTGGGTTACATTTAACATTATAGACAGTAGACTGTAACAAGGCTGGGTTACATTTAACTCTATAGACAGTAGAGACTCTAACAAGACAAGGTTACATTTAACACTATAGACAGTAGACTGTAACAAGGCAGGGTTACATTTAACACTATAGACAGTAGACTGTAACATGGCTGGGTTACATTTAACACTATAGACTGTAACAAGGCTGGGTTACATTTAACACTATTCACAGTAGACTGTAACAAGGCAGGGTTTAACACTATAGACAGTAGACTGTAACAAGGCTGGGTTACATTTAACACTATAGACAGTAGACTGTAACAAGGCTGGGTTACATTTAACACTATAGACAGTAGACTGTAACAAGACAAGGTTACATTAAACACTATAGACAGTAGACTGTAACAAGGCAGGGTTTAACACTATAGACAGTAGACTCTAACAAGACAAGGTTACATTAAACACTATAGACAGTAGACTGTAACAAGGCTGGGTTACATTAAACACTATAGACAGTAGACTGTAACAAGGCTGAGTTACATTTAACATTATAGACAGTAGACTGTAACAAGGCTGGGTTACATTTAACACTATAGACAGTAGAGACTCTAACAAGACAAGGTTACATTTAACACTATAGACAGTAGACTGTAACAAGGCAGGGTTACATTTAACACTATAGACAGTAGACTGTAACATGGCTGGGTTACATTTAACACTATAGACTGTAACAAGGCTTGGTTACATTTAACACTATACACAGTAGACTGTAACAAGGCTGGGTTACATTTAACACTATAGACAGTAGACTGTAACAAGGCAGGGTTTAACACTATAGACAGTAGACTCTAACAAGACAAGGTTACATTAAACACTATAGACAGTAGACTGTAACAAGGCAGGGTTTAACACTATAGACAGTAGACTGTAACAAGGCTGGGTTACATTTAACACCACTATAGACAGTAGACTGTAACAAGGCAGGGTTTAACACTATAGACAGTAGACTGTAACAAGGCTGGGTTACATTTAACACCACTATAGACAGTAGACTGCAACAAGGCTGGGTTACATTTAACACTATAGACAGTAGACTGTAACAAGGCTGGGTTACATTTAACACTATAGACAGTAGACTGTAACAAGGATGGGTTACAGTTAACACTATAGACTGTAGACTGTAACAAGGCTGGGTTACATTTAACACTATAGACAGTAGACTGTAACAAGGCTGGGTTACATGTAACACTATAGACAGTAGACTGTAACAAGGCTGGGTTACATTTAACTCTATAGACAGTAGACTGTAACAAGGCTGGGTTACATTTAACACTACAGACAGTAGACTGTAACAAGGCTGGGTTACATTTAACACTATAGACAGTAGACTGTAACAAGGCTGGGTTACATTTAACTCTATAGACAGTAGACTGTAACAAGGCTGGGTTACATTTAACACTATAGACAGTAGACTGTAACAAGGCTGGGTTACATTTAACTCTATAGACAGTAGACTGTAACAAGGCAGGGTTTAACACTATAGACAGCAGACTGTAACAAGGCTGGGTTACATTTAACACTATAGACAGTAGAGACTCTAACAAGGCTGGGTTACAGTTAACACTATAGACTGTAACAAGGCTGGGTTACATTTAACACTATACACAGTAGACTGTAACAAGGCAGGGTTTAACACTATAGACAGTAGACTGTAACAAGGCTGGGTTACATTTAACACTATCGACAGTAGACTGTAACAAGGCAGGGTTTAACACTATAGACAGTAGACTGTAACAAGGCTGGGTTACATTTAACTCTATAGACAGTAGACTGTAACAAGGCAGGGTTTAACACTATAGACAGTAGACTGTAACAAGGCTGGGTTACATTTAACACCACTATAGACAGTAGACTGTAACAAGGCTGGGTTACATTTAACTCTATAGACAGTAGAGACTCTAACAAGACAAGGTTACATTTAACACTATAGACAGTAGACTGTAACAAGGCAGGGTTTAACACTATAGACAGTAGACTGTAACAAGGCTGGGTTACATTTAACACCACTATAGACAGTAGACTGTAACAAGGCAGGGTTTAACACTATAGACAGTAGACTGTAACAAGGCTGGGTTACATTTAACACCACTATAGACAGTAGACTGTAACAAGGCAGGGTTTAACACTATAGACAGTAGACTGTAACAAGGCTGGGTTACATTTAACACCACTATAGACAGTAGACTGTAACAAGGCTGGGTTACATTTAACACTATACACAGTAGACTGTAACAAGGCAGGGTTTAACACTATAGACAGTAGACTGTAACAAGGCTGGGTTACATTTAACTCTACAGACAGTAGACTGTAACAAGGCAGGGTTTAACACTATAGACAGTAGACTGTAACAAGGCTGGGTTACATTTAACACAACTATAGACAGTAGACCTTAACAAGGCAGGGTTTAACACTATAGACAGTAGACTGTAACAAGGCTGGGTTACATTTAACATTATAGACTGTAACAAGGCAGGGTTTAACACTATAGACAGTAGACTGTAACAAGGCTGGGTTACATTTAACATTATAGACAGTAGACTGTAACAAGGCTGGGTTACATTTAACTCTATAGACAGTAGAGACTCTAACAAGACAAGGTTACATTTAACACTATAGACAGTAGACTGTAACAAGGCAGGGTTACATTTAACACTACAGACAGTAGACTGTAACATGGCTGGGTTACATTTAACACTATAGACTGTAACAAGGCTGGGTTACATTTAACACTATAGACAGTAGACTGTAACAAGGCAGGGTTTAACACTATAGACAGTAGACTGTAACAAGGCTGGGTTACATTTAACACTATAGACAGTAGACTGTAACAAGGCTGGGTTACATTTAACACTATAGACAGTAGACTGTAACAAGGCAGGGTTTAACACTATAGACAGTAGACTCTAACAAGACAAGGTTACATTAAACACTATAGACAGTAGACTGTAACAAGGCTGGGTTACATTTAACACTATAGACAGTAGACTGTAACAAGGCTGGGTTACATTAAACACTATAGACAGTAGACTGTAACAAGGCAGGGTTTAACACTATAGACAGTAGACTGTAACAAGGCAGGGTTACTTTTAACACTATAGACAGTAGACTGTAACAAGGCTGGGTTACATTTAACATTATAGACTGTAACAAGGCAGGGTTTCACACTATAGACAGTAGACTGTAACAAGGCTGGGTTACATTTAACACTATAGACAGTAGACTGTAACAAGGCTGGGTTACATTTAACTCTATAGACAGTAGACTGTAACAAGGCAGGGTTTAACACTATAGACAGTAGACTGTAACAAGGCTGGGTTACATTTAACACTATAGAGAGTAGACTGTAACAAGGCTGGGTTACATTTAACTCTATAGACAGTAGAGACTCTAACAAGACAAGGTTACATTTAACACTATAGACAGTAGACTGTAACAAGGCAGGGTTACATTTAACACTATAGACAGTAGACTGTAACATGGCTGGGTTACATTTAACACTATAGACTGTAACAAGGCTGGGTTACATTTAACACTATTCACAGTAGACTGTAACAAGGCAGGGTTTAACACTATAGACAATAGACTGTAACAAGGCTGGGTTACATTTAACACTATAGACAGTAGACTGTAACAAGGCTGGGTTACATTTAACACTATAGACAGTAGACTGTAACAAGACAAGGTTACATTAAACACTATAGACAGTAGACTGTAACAAGGCAGGGTTTAACACTATAGACAGTAGACTCTAACAAGACAAGGTTACATTAAACACTATAGACAGTAGACTGTAACAAGGCTGGGTTACATTAAACACTATAGACAGTAGACTGTAACAAGGCTGAGTTACATTTAACATTATAGACAGTAGACTGTAACAAGGCTGGGTTACATTTAACACTATAGACAGTAGAGACTCTAACAAGACAAGGTTACATTTAACACTATAGACAGTAGACTGTAACAAGGCAGGGTTACATTTAACACTATAGACAGTAGACTGTAACATGGCTGGGTTACATTTAACACTATAGACTGTAACAAGGCTGGGTTACATTTAACACTATACACAGTAGACTGTAACAAGGCTGGGTTACATTTAACACTATAGACAGTAGACTGTAACAAGGCAGGGTTTAACACTATAGACAGTAGACTCTAACAAGACAAGGTTACATTAAACACTATAGACAGTAGACTGTAACAAGGCTGGGTTACATTTAACACTATAGACAGTAGACTGTAACAAGACAAGGTTACATTAAACACTATAGACAGTAGCCTGTAACAAGGCAGGGTTTAACACTATAGACAGTAGACTCTAACAAGACAAGGTTACATTAAACACTATAGACAGTAGACTGTAACAAGGCAGGGTTTAACACTATAGACAGTAGACTGTAACAAGGCTGGGTTACATTTAACACCACTATAGACAGTAGACTGTAACAAGGCAGGGTTTAACACTATAGACAGTAGACTGTAACAAGGCTGGGTTACATTTAACACCACTATAGACAGTAGACTGCAACAAGGCTGGGTTACATTTAACACTATAGACAGTAGACTGTAACAAGGCTGGGTTACATTTAACACTATAGACAGTAGACTGTAACAAGGATGGGTTACAGTTAACACTATAGACTGTAGACTGTAACAAGGCTGGGTTACATTTAACACTATAGACAGTAGACTGTAACAAGGCTGGGTTACATGTAACACTATAGACAGTAGACTGTAACAAGGCTGGGTTACATTTAACTCTATAGACAGTAGACTGTAACAAGGCTGGGTTACATTTAACACTACAGACAGTAGACTGTAACAAGGCTGGGTTACATTTAACACTATAGACAGTAGACTGTAACAAGGCTGGGTTACATTTAACACTATAGACAGTAGACTGTAACAAGGCTGGGTTACATTTAACACTATAGACAGTAGACTGTAACAAGGCTGGGTTACATTTAACTCTATAGACAGTAGACTGTAACAAGGCAGGGTTTAACACTATAGACAGCAGACTGTAACAAGGCTGGGTTACATTTAACACTATAGACAGTAGAGACTCTAACAAGGCTGGGTTACAGTTAACACTATAGACTGTAACAAGGCTGGGTTACATTTAACACTATACACAGTAGACTGTAACAAGGCAGGGTTTAACACTATAGACAGTAGACTGTAACAAGGCTGGGTTACATTTAACACTATCGACAGTAGACTGTAACAAGGCAGGGTTTAACACTATAGACAGTAGACTGTAACAAGGCTGGGTTACATTTAACTCTATAGACAGTAGACTGTAACAAGGCAGGGTTTAACACTATAGACAGTAGACTGTAACAAGGCTGGGTTACATTTAACACCACTATAGACAGTAGACTGTAACAAGGCTGGGTTACATTTAACTCTATAGACAGTAGAGACTCTAACAAGACAAGGTTACATTTAACACTATAGACAGTAGACTGTAACAAGGCAGGGTTACTTTTAACACTATAGACAGTAGACTGTAACAAGGCTGGGTTACATTTAACATTATAGACTGTAACAAGGCAGGGTTTCACACTATAGACAGTAGACTGTAACAAGGCTGGGTTACATTTAACACTATAGACAGTAGACTGTAACAAGGCTGGGTTACATTTAACTCTATAGACAGAAGACTGTAACAAGGCAGGGTTTAACACTATAGACAGTAGACTGTAACAAGGCTGGGTTACATTTAACACTATAGACTGTAACAAGGCTGGGTTACATTTAACACTATTCACAGTAGACTGTAACAAGGCAGGGTTTAACACTATTGACAGTAGAGACTCTAACAAGACAAGGTTACATTTAACACTATAGACAGTAGACTGTAACAAGGCAGGGTTACATTTAACACTATAGACAGTAGACTGTAACATGGCTGGGTTACATTTAACACTATAGACTGTAACAAGGCTGGGTTACATTTAACACTATTCACAGTAGACTGTAACAAGGCAGGGTTTAACACTATAGACAGTAGACTGTAACAAGGCTGGGTTACATTTAACACTATAGACAGTAGACTGTAACAAGGCTGGGTTACATTTAACAATATAGACAGTAGACTGTAACAAGGCTGGGTTACATTTAACACTATAGACAGTAGACTCTAACAAGACAAGTTTACATTAAACACTATAGACAGTAGACTGTAACAAGGCTGGGTTACATTTAACACTATAGACAGTAGACTGTAACAAGACAAGGTTACATTAAACACTATAGACAGTAGACTGTAACAAGGCAGGGTTTAACACTATAGACAGTAGACTCTAACAAGACAAGGTTACATTAAACACTATAGACAGTAGACTGTAACAAGGCTGGGTTACATTTAACACTATAGACAGTAGACTGTAACAAGGCTGAGTTACATTTAACATTATAGACAGTAGACTGTAACAAGGCTGGGTTACATTTAACACTATAGACAGTAGAGACTCTAACAAGACAAGGTTACATTTAACACTATAGACAGTAGACTGTAACAATGCAGGGTTACATTTAACACTATAGACAGTAGACTGTAACATGGCTGGGTTACATTTAACACTATAGACTGTAACAAGGCTGGGTTACATTTAACACTATACACAGTAGACTGTAACAAGGCTGGGTTACATTTAACACTATAGACAGTAGACTGTAACAAGGCAGGGTTTAACACTATAGACAGTAGACTCTAACAAGACAAGGTTACATTAAACACTATAGACAGTAGACTGTAACAAGGCTGGGTTACATTTAACACTATAGACAGTAGACTGTAACAAGGCTGGGTTACATTTAACACTATAGACAGTAGACTGTAACAAGGCTGGGTTACATTTAACACTATAGACAGTAGACTGTAACAAACAGTAGACTGTTTGGCCCTGTCCGGGGGTGTCCTCGGATGGGGCCACAGTGTCTCCTGACCCCTCCTGTCTCAGCCTCCAGTATTTATGCTGCAGTAGTTTATGTGTCGGGGGGCTGGGGTCAGTTTGTTATATCTGGAGTACTTCTCCTGTCCTATTCGGTGTCCTGTGTGAATCTAAGTGTGCGTTCTCTAATTCTCTCCTTCTCTCTTTCTTTCTCTCTCTCGGAGGACCTGAGCCCTAGGACCATGCCCCAGGACTACCTGACATGATGACTCCTTGCTGTCCCCAGTCCACCTGGCCATGCTGCTGTTCCAGTTTCAACTGACCTGAGCCCTAGGACCATGCCCCAGGACTACCTGACATGATGACTCCTTGCTGTCCCCAGTCTACCTGGCCATGCTGCTGCTCCAGTTTCAACTTCCACCTGACTGTGCTGCTGCTCTAGTTTCAACTGTTCTGCCTTATTATTATTCGACCATGCTGGTCATTTATGAACATTGAACATCTTGACCATGTTCTGTTATAATCTCCACCCGGCACAGCCAGAAGAGGACTGGCCACCCCACATAGCCTGGTTCCTCTCTAGGTTTCTTCCTAGGTATTGGCCTTTCTAGGGAGTTTTTCCTAGCCACCGTGCTTCTCCACCTGCATTGCTTGCTGTTTGGGGTTTTAGGCTGGGTTTCTGTACAGCACTTTGAGATATCAGCTGATGTACGAAGGGCTATATAAATAAATTTGATTTGATTTGATTTGATTTGATGGGTTACATTTAACACTATAGACAGTAGACTGTAACAAGGCTGGGTTACATTTAACACTATAGACAGTAGACTGTAACAAGGCAGGGTTTAACACTATAGACAGTAGACTGTAACAAGGCTGGGTTACATTTAACACTATAGACAGTAGACTGTAACAAGGCTGGGTTTAACACTATAGACAGTAGACTGTAACAAGGCTGGGTTACATTTAACACTATAGACAGTAGACTGTAACAAGGCAGGGTTTAACACTATAGACAGTAGACTGTAACAAGGCTGGGTTACATTTAACACTATAGACAGTAGACTGTAACAAGGCAGGGTTTAACACTATAGACAGTAGACTGTAACAAGGCTGGGTTACATTTAACACTATACACAGTAGTTGTTTCAAGTCATAAAACCAGTAACCTTGTGTTGTTTTCCTGGTCTCCATCTGGCCCAACAGGGGTTGGTTCCCTACCTTGTGTTGTCCTGGTCTCCATCAGTAGTCTGCTCTGTGGTGGAATTTGTCTGTGCAGACTGCTCTGTGATGGAATTTGTCTGTGCAGACTGCTCTGTGGTGGAATTTGTATGTGCAGACTGCTCTGTGGTGGACTTTGTCTGTGCAGACTGCTCTGTGGTGGAATTTGTCTGTGCAGACTGCTCTGTGGTGGAATTTGTCTGTGCAGACTGCTCTGTGGTGGAATTTGTCTGTGTAGTCTGCTCTGTGGTGGAATTTGTCTGTGTAGTCTGCTCTGTGGTGGAATTTGTCTGTGCAAACTGCTCTGTGGTGGACTTTGTCTGTGCAGACTGCTCTGTGGTGTAATTTGTATGTGCAGACTGCTCTGTGGTGGACTTTGTCTGTGTAGTCTGCTCTGTGGTGGAATTTGTCTGTGTAGTCTGCTCTGTGGTGGAATTTGTCTGTGCAAACTGCTCTGTGGTGGACTTTGTCTGTGCAGACTGCTCTGTGGTGTAATTTGTATGTGCAGACTGCTCTGTGGTGGACTTTGTCTGTGTAGTCTGCTCTGTGGTGGAATGTGTCTGTGTAGTCTGCTCTGTGGTGGAATTTGTCTGTGCAGACTGCTCTGTGGTGGAATTTGTTTGTGCAGACTGCTTTGTGGTGGACTTTGTCTGTGCAGACTGCTCTGTGGTGGAATTTGTCTGTGCAGACTGCTCTTTGGTGGAATTTGTCTGTGTAGTCTGGTCTGTGGTGGAATTTGTCTGTGTAGTCTGCTCTGTGGTGTAATTTGTCTGTGCAGACTGCTCTGTGGTGGAATTTGTCTGTGCAGACTGCTCTGTGGTGGAATTTGTCTGTGCAGACTGCTCTGTGGTGGAATTTGTCTGTGCAGACTGCTCTGTGGTGGAATTTGTCTGTGCAGAGTGCTCTGTGGTGGAATTTGTCTGTGCAGACTGCTCTGTGGTGGAATTTGTCTGTGCAGACTGCTCTGTGGTGGAATGTGTCTGTGCAGACTGCTCTGTGGTGGACTTTGTCTGTGCAGACTGCTCTGTGGTGGAATTTGTCTGTGCAGACTGCTCTGTGGTGGAATTTGTCTGTGCAGACTGCTCTGTGGTGGAATTTGTCTGTGTAGTCTGCTCTGTGGTGGAATTTGTCTGTGCAAACTGCTCTGTGGTGGACTTTGTCTGTGCAGACTGCTCTGTGGTGTAATTTGTATGTGCAGACTGCTCTGTGGTGGACTTTGTCTGTGTAGTCTGCTCTGTGGTGGAATGTGTCTGTGTAGTCTGGTCTGTGGTGGAATTTGTCTGTGCAGACTGCTCTGTGGTGGAATTTGTCTGTGCAGACTGCTCTGTGGTGGACTTTGTCTGTGCAGACTGCTCTGTGGTGGAATTTGTCTGTGCAGACTGCTCTGTGGTGGAATGTGTCTGTGTAGTCTGGTCTGTGGTGGAATGTGTCTGTGTAGTCTGGTCTGTGGTGGAATTTGTCTGTGTAGTCTGCTCTGTGGTGTATTTTGTCTGTGCAGACTGCTCTGTGGTGGAATTTGTCTGTGCAGACTGCTCTGTGGTGGAATTTGTCTGTGCAGACTGCTCTGTGGTGGAATTTGTCTGTGCAGACTGCTCTGTGGTGGAATTTGTCTGTGCAGACTGCTCTGTGGTGGAATTTGTCTGTGCAGAGTGCTCTGTGGTGGAATTTGTCTGTGCAGACTGCTCTGTGGTGGAATTTGTCTGTGCAGACTGCTCTGTGGTGGAATTTGTCTGTGCAGACTGCTCTGTGGTGGAATTTGTCTGTGCAGACTGCTCTGTGGTGGAATTTGTCTGTGCAGACTGCTCTGTGGTGGAATTTGTCTGTGCAGACTGCTCTGTGGTGGAATTTGTAGTTGTTTTTTTATTAACTTTTAAAAGACTTAAATATGCCCCAGAAATATTTGTGAATATTCACCAGCAGTGGAAGTCTGTTTGCCTAACCTTTTCAGGGACTTCAGCGTCCCTTGGCCCTGGGAACACGTTCCTAGCCTTGGCATTGGGTAGCAGCAGCAGATCGTTTCATATTCTTTATCCTGTGCCAAACAACTTTTATTCAGTGAGTCGAAATTATTAACGTCCGCTGCTGGCTGCATGATTGCGTCAACCTAGCTCGTTAAATTTACGCCTTCCCCATGCACAAGGCTATAAATGACTTCCGGCAGTGGGCGAGCAGGAGTTGGCCGTTAAAGACGTGATTTGCATCCCTGGCCGGTAGCCCCTACTCATAAGACTGCTATGAGTCCTTGGCAGGCCGCTTTGGCTTCTCTGGCGTGGTGCCTCCACTCAGAGGACAGCAATAAGCCCTAAGCGAGCCATCTACAGTAGCCATGAATTCATTTGAAAGACGTACATTTTTCTGATCTCAAATTTGGCCTGCCACCTTCCAGCCAACCACAGCCAGCCAGAGGCTGTGAGATGTTTTAGTTGTTTCAATAAATACCTTACATCTGTTGTGATTTTAATTGGATTACATTTATTTGGCCATTTAAAAACACAATACAACCATGCGTGGACAAAATGCATTTAAAAAGATCAAGGATGACATGAAAAGTGATACACATGAAAAGTGATACACCTAATAATGTACAGTTTACGTAGATGCCCATAAATAGCCTACTTAACTGCTCTCAAATTAAATGTAAATACATATTGGTAATATCTGCCATCTGGCACAATAAATGCATATCTAAAATACAGGGGTGAGGGGAGGGAAACATGTTAAGGTAGGGCTTCATTTCAGATGCTACCTCGTATTCTGTAGTGGATTCTACCTTGTATTCTGTAGTGGATTCTACCTTGTATTCTGTAGTGGATTCTACCTTGCATTCTGTAGTGGATTCTACCTTGTATTCTGTGGCGGATTCTACCTTGTATTCTGTGGAGGATTCTACCTTGTATTCTGTGGAGGATGCTACCTTGTATTCTGTGGAGGATGCTACCTTGTATTCTGTGGTGGATTCTACCTTGTATTCTGTGGAGGATGCTACCTTGCAGTCTGTGGTGGATGCTACCTTGTATTCTGTGGTGGATTCTACCTTGTATTCTGTAGTGGATGCTACCTTGCATTCTGTAGTGGATGCTACCTTGCAGTTTGTGGCGGATGCTACCTTGCATTCTGTGGAGGAAAACGGAACGGCTGCCGGTTGACGAAGCAGCAAATCGCGGGCGCCATTGTGAATGAGGCCGATGCGCACGGTGCTCAACCATTTCAACTTGTCCAATAAGAAAAAACATCTGCTTTCTTTTCCATTGCAAAATATATTTCTCTATGTTTTTCTACGACGTTGAACCAGTGAATATGTAAAACATGTTCGGTCCTGCTGCTGATCTGAAAGTGGTTTGGCGACGCAACAACAGATTGAAAAGTACTGGATCAAATTATGTCTAGCCACATGTCTCTGCAGACACACACACACACACACACACGCACACATACACACACACACACAAACACACACACAGACACACACACACACACATATAAACACACACACACACACATAAACACACATAAGCATACACACACACACACACACACACACGCGCACACGCACACATACACACACACACACACACACATAAACACACATAAACATACACACACACACACACACACACACACACACACACACACACACACACACACACACACACACACACACACACACATACACACACACACACATACACATAAACACACATAAACATACACACACACACACACACACACACATACACACACACACACACAAACACACACACACACACACATAAACACACATAAACATACACACACACACACACACACACACACACACACATACACACAGCCTGGTCAGCAAGCCCAGCAGAGCAGGGGGTCTGGAAGGTTGATGGTATTTGATGACCCTATTCTATGTTCCACTGATCCACAGCTAAACAGAGCAGCTAGTTATTAACCTCACTGCGGAAGAGAGGGACTCTGGGAAATACTGTATTATTAAACCTGACAGAGCTGTGGGCAAGATACACACGCACACACACACACACACACACACACACACACACACACACACATCTTTCCTTGCATTCATTTCTGATCCTAGCAGACCTGAAAGTTATAATCACTGTTCTAGCAGTTGATGCATCAGCATTTCTAGTTTTTCACTGAATCAAACTCACTCAGAGACTTCCATATTGCAGACAATGTCCTGTATTACTGTAGCTAGATATCAGTGGAGACAATGTACTGTATTACTGTAGCTAGATATCAGAGGAGACAATGTACTGTATTACTGTAGCTAGATATCAGAGGAGACGATGTACTGTATTACTGTAGTTAGATATCAGAGGAGACAATGTACTGTATTACTGTAGCTAGATATCAGTGGAGACAATGTACTGTATTACTGTAGCTAGATATCAGAGGAGACAATGTACTGTATTACTGTAGCTAGATATCAGAGGAGACGATGTACTGTATTACTGTAGCTAGATATCAGAGGAGACAATGTACTGTATTACTGTAGCTAGATATCAGAGGAGACGATGTCCTGTATTACTGTAGCTAGATATCAGAGGAGACAATGTACTGTATTACTGTAGCTAGATATCAGAGGAGACGATGTCCTGTATTACTGTAGCTAGATATCAGAGGAGACAATGTACTGTATTACTGTAGTTAGATATCAGAGGAGACAATGTACTGTATTACTGTAGCTAGATACCAGAGGAGACGATGTACTGTATTACTGTAGCTAGATATCAGAGGAGACAATGTCCTGTATTACTGTAGCTAGATATCAGAGGAGACAATGTACTGTATTACTGTAGCTAGATATCAGTGGAGACAATGTACTGTATTACTGTAGTTAGATATCAGAGGAGACAATGTCCTGTATTACTGTAGCTAGATATCAGAGGAGACAATGTACTGTATTACTGTAGTTAGATATCAGAGGAGACGATGTACTGTATTACTGTAGTTAGATATCAGAGGAGACAATGTACTGTATTACTGTAGCTAGATATCAGAGGAGACAATGTCCTGTATTACTGTAGCTAGATATCAGAGGAGACGATGTACTGTATTACTGTAGCTAGATATCAGAGGAGACAATGTACTGTATTACTGTAGTTAGATATCAGAGGAGACAATGTACTGTATTACTGTAGCTAGATATCAGTGGAGACAATGTACTGTATTACTGTAGCTAGATATCAGAGGAGACAATGTACTGTATTACTGTAGCTAGATATCAGAGGAGACAATGTCCTGTATTACTGTAGCTAGATATCAGAGGAGACAATGTACTGTATTACTGTAGCTAGATATCAGAGGAGACAATGTACTGTATTACTGTAGCTAGATATCAGAGGAGACAATGTACTGTATTACTGTAGCTAGATATCAGAGGAGACAATGTCCTGTATTACTGTAGCTAGATATCAGAGGAGACAATGTACTGTATTACTGTAGTTAGATATCAGAGGAGACAATGTACTGTATTACTGTAGTTAGATATCAGAGGAGACAATGTACTGTATTACTGTAGCTAGATACCAGAGGAGGCGATGTACTGTATTACTGTAGCTAGATATCAGAGGAGACAATGTCCTGTATTACTGTAGCTAGATATCAGAGGAGACGATGTACTGTATTACTGTAGCTAGATATCAGAGGAGACGATATACTGTATTACTGTAGCTAGATATCAGAGGAGACAATGTACTGTATTACTGTAGCTAGATATCAGAGGAGACAATGTACTGTATTACTGTAGCTAGATATCAGAGGAGACAATGTACTGTATTACTGTAGCTAGATATCAGAGGAGACAATGTACTGTATTACTGTAGCTAGATATCAGAGGAGACAATGTACTGTATTACTGTAGCTAGATATCAGAGGAGACAATGTACTGTATTACTGTAGCTAGATATCAGAGGAGACAATGTACTGTATTACTGTAGCTAGATATCAGAGGAGACAATGTACTGTATTACTGTAGCTAGATATCAGAGGAGACAATGTACTGTATTACTGTAGCTAGATATCAGAGGAGACAATGTACTGTATTACTGTAGCTAGATACCAGAGGAGACGATGTACTGTATTACTGTAGCTAGATATCAGTGGAGACGATGTACTGTATTACTGTAGCTAGATATCAGTGGAGACAATGTACTGTATTACTGTAGTTAGATATCAGAGGAGACAATGTACTGTATTACTGTAGCTAGATATCAGAGGAGACAATGTACTGTATTACTGTAGCTAGATACCAGAGGAGACGATGTACTGTATTACTGTAGCTAGATACCAGAGGAGACAATGTACTGTATTACTGTAGCTAGAGAAGCTGTTCTCAAACCAGAGGTTGTGACTCCATGTGGGGTTGCCTGATTTGAAAATGGGGTCGCGGGAGAATTTCTAACATCCTGGATTCCAAAATATATATAGATATACAGTCCAAAATTACTGCCACTCCTGTCTGGCAATGCACAAACAATATAATTATAGAGATAAACTCAAAATACCAACATGTGAGAAATACTGTACTTTATTAATGTTTCAATGGAACCAACCAAAAACATACAATTATTTAATACAAAATACATTTCACCAAAATCAAGGTTTCATAATTATTGGCGCTCCTCATTTAGTACTTAGTGCCACCACCTCTGGCAAGGATAACAGCATGGAGTCTTTTCCTGTAATGTTTGACAAGGTTAAGGAACATATTTGGAGGGATTCTGGACCATTTCTCTATGCAGATCCTTTCAAGAGCCTGCACATTCTTGGGTTTGTGCTTATCAACTGTCCCTCTTCCACTCAGCCCACAGGTTTTGGATTGGATTGAGGTCCGGCGACTGAGATGGCCATGGCAGAACATTTATTTTGTTGTCACAGAACCATTTCTGTCTGGATCTTGAGGTATGTTTTGGGTGATTGTCTTGTTGGAATGTCCACATGCGGCCAAGTCCCAGCCTTCTGGCAGAGGCAACCAGATTGTCAGCCAAAATTGCCTGGTACTTGGTGGAATTCATTATGCCATCAATCTTAACCGGTGCCCCTGGACCTCTGGAATTAAAACAGTCCCAAAACATCACTGACCCCCCTCCATATTTCACCGTGGGTATGAGGTGCCTCTCCTCTAAAACAGCCCCAAAACACCACTGACCCCCCTCCATATTCCACCGTGGGTATGAGGTGCCTCTCCTCTAAAACAGCCCCAAAACACTTTCCGTGTCTGTGTGTTTGAGGGTGTTTGTTTCCGTGTCCGTGTTTTTCACCACACGGTACTGTTTTGGGTTTCGCTGTGTGTTTGTGGGTGTTTGTTTCTGTGTCTGTGTTGTTCACCACACGGTACTGTTTTGGGTTTCGCTGTGTGTTTGTGGGTGTTTGTTTCCGTGTCCGTGTTTTTCACCACACGGTACTGTTTTGGGTTTCGCTGTGTGTTTGTGGGTGTTTGTTTCCGTGTCTGTGTTGTTCACCACACGGTACTGTTTTGGGTTTCGCTGTGTGTTTGTGGGTGTTTGTTTCCGTGTCTGTGTTTTCCACCACACGGTGCTGTTTTGGGTTTCGTTCGTTCCACGTTTATTGTTTTGTTGTATTCAGTTGTTCATGTGTAGTATTTCTTATTAAAAGAAACATGGACACTTACCACGCCGCATATTGGTCCTCCGATCCTTCTCGCCTCTCCTCTTCGGAAGAAGACTTGACAGTTGCACTTGAATCATTCCTACGGTGAATGGCTCAGCCCGCTACGCTGTGAAACCACACACTATTGCAGAGATTTTGGATATTTACAGGATGCAATTGATATGGTGAAAACAGTGTGTGGGGAGGCAGAGAGGCACAGAAACTCAGAAACTGCACAGATTGGGCTCTATTTATCTCAGCAGGGCGGGCAGGCCTCTACACTCTAGTTATGAATGTGTCTCCCTCTGCCATAATGGAATAGATCAGCGTCATGCTCTGGTCCCATATCTCCACATAGTTTAGTGAACAGGCTCTATTTATCACAGCAGGGTGGGCAGGCCTCTACACTCTAGTTATGAATGTGTCTCCCTCTGCCATAATGGAATAGATCAGCGTCATGCTCTGGTCCCATATCTCCACATAGTTTAGTGAACAGGCTCTATTTACCATAGCAGGGTGGGCAGGCCTCTACACTCTAGTTATGAATGTGTCTCCCTCTGCCATAATGGAATAGATCAGCGTCATGCTCTGGTCCCATATCTCCACATAGTTTAGTGAACAGGCTCTATTTACCACAGCAGGGTGGGCAGGCCTCTACACTCTAGTTATGAATGTGTCTCCCTCTGCCATAATGGAATAGATCAGCGTCATGCTCTGGTCCCATATCTCCACATAGTTTAGTGAACAGGCTCTATTTATCAAAGCAGGGTGGGCAGGCCTCTACACTCTAGTTATGAATGTGTCTCCCTCTGCCATAATGGAATAGATCAGCGTCATGCTCTGGTCCCATATCTCCACATAGTTTAGTGAACAGGCGTGAGCCACGTACTTTACAATCGAAGTTACCTGCTGCGGATCTCAGAGTTCTGCACTCAGCTCTTTGGCCGCCAGTTGCTTTCGGTGTATCCATTATAGCCCAGTGGGCGTATCATACAATACATCCACCCCGAGGCCTGGTGGTTATCGAGGGGGAGTGTTGGAGAAATACATATATGAATGAGAGAGGAATCATAATCAATAAGAGGTGCTGTACTCATTTACAGTATACAGTACCGATCTCCATATTTCAGAGATAATATTCAATAAGAGGTGCTGTACTCATTTACAGTATACAATACTGATCTCCATATTTCAGAGATAATATTCAACAAGATGTGCTGTACTCATTTACAGTATACAGTACCGATCTCCATATTTCAGAGATAATATTCAACAAGATGTGCTGTACTCATTTACAGTATACAGTACCGATCTCCATATTTCAGAGATAATATTCAACAAGATGTGCTGTACTCATTTACAGTATACAGTACCGATCTCCATATTTCAGAGATAATATTCAACAAGATGTGCTGTACTCATTTACAGTATACAGTACCGATGTACAGTACCGATCTCCATATTTCAGAGATAATATTCAACAAGATGTGCCGGTACTCAAGCAGTAGAACAGTAGAACAGAAGTCCCATACCCATGAGCGCTGCTCTCACAAGTGTTAACCTAACGTAGCAGGAGTAAAAGAAGCACCTGAAACTAGAGTTAAGATGGAATGGCGCTTTGGTAACTTCCAAAAGTGGAAGTCGCTGTCACAGGCTCTATTTCCATTTCCCTTGAAAACACAGAACATCCGGTTGTTGGGACTCCGCAGAGGATAACTAAATGTATATGTTATAGGAAAGAGTGTGATGGGAGTGGGAGTTTACTAGGCTCATCAAATCAAATCAAATTTATTTATATAGCCCTTCGTACATCAGCTGATATCTCAAAGTGCTGTGCAGAAACCCAGCCTAAAACCCCAAACAGCAAGCAATGCAAGTGTAGAAGCACGGTGGCTAGGAAAAACTCCCTAGAAAAGCCAAAACCTAGGAAGAAACCTAGAGAGGAACCAGGCTATAAGGGGGGGCCAGTCCTCTTCTGGCTGTGCCCGGGTGGAGATTATAACAGAACATGGCCAAGATGTTCAAATGTTCATAAATGACCAGCATGGTCAAATAATAATATTCACAGGCAGAACAGTTGAAACTGGAGCAGCAGCACGGCCAGGTGGACTGGGGACAGCAAGGAGTCATCATGTCAGGTAGTCCTGAGGCATGGTCCTAGGGCTCAGGTCCTCCGAGAGAGAGAAAGAAAGAGAGAAAGAGAGAATTAGAGAGAGCATACTTAAATTCACACAGGACACCGGATAAGACAGGAGAAGTACTCCAGATATAACAAACTGACCCTAGCCCCCGACACATAAACTACTGCAGCATAAATACTGGAGGCTGAGACAGGAGGGGTCAGGAGACACTGTGGCCCCATCCGATGATACCCACAGACAGGGCCAAACAGGAAGGATATAACCCCACCCACTTTGCCAAAGCACAGCCCCCACAACACTAGAGGGATATCTTCCACCACCAATTTACCATCCTGAGACAAGGCCGAGTATAGCCCACAAAGATCTCCGCCACGGCACAACCCAAGGGGGGGGGGGCGGTGTCAACCCAGACAGGAAGATCCCATCAGTGACTCAACCCACTCAAGTGACGCACCCCTCCTAGGGACGTAACTCATATAATCTGCTCATAACTCTGATAATCTGTCTGTCTTTAATCTGTCTGAGACTGACCATCTGTCTGTCTTTAATCTGTCTGAGACTGATAATCTGTCTGTCTTTAATCTGTTTGAGACTGATAATCTGTCTGTCTTTAATCTGTTTGAGACTGATATCTGTCTATCTTCAATCTGTCTGAGACTGACCATCTGTCTGTCTGTAATCTGTCTGAGACTGATAATCTGTCTGTCTTTAATATGTTTAAGACTGATAATCTGTCTGTCTTTAATATGTTTAAGACTGATAATCTGTCTGTATTTAATCTGTCTGAGACTGATAATCTGTCTGTCTTTAATCTGTTTGAGACTGATAATCTGTCTGTCTTTAATCAGTCTGATACTGATAATCTGTCTGTCTGTAATCTGTCTGAGACTGATAATCTGTCTGTCTTTAATCTGTTTGAGACTGATAATCTGTCTGTCTTTAATCAGTCTGATACTGATAATCTGTCTGTCTGTAATCAGTCTGATACTGATAATCTGTCTGTCTGTAATCTGTCTGAGACTGATAATCTGTCTGTCTTTAATCAGTCTGAGACTGATAATCTGTCTGTCTTTAATCTGTTTGAGACTGATAATCTGTCTGTCTTTAATCTGTTTGAGACTGATAATCTGTCTGTCTTTAATCAGTCTGATACTGATAATCTGTCTGTCTGTAATCTGTCTGAGACTGATAATCTGTCTGTCTTTAATCTGTTTGAGACTGATAATCTGTCTGTCTTTAATCAGTCTGATACTGATAATCTGTCTGTCTGTAATCTGTCTGAGACTGATAATCTGTCTGTCTTTAATCTGTTTGAGACTGATAATCTGTCTGTCTTTAATCAGTCTGATACTGATAATCTGTCTGTCTGTAATCTGTCTGAGACTGACCATCTGTCTGTCTTTAATCAGTCTGATACTGATAATATGTTTGTCTTTAATCAGTCTGAGACTGATAATCTGTCTGTCTTTAATCTGTCTGAGACTGATAATCTGTCTGTCTTTAATCAGTCTGATACTGATAATCTGTCTGTCTTTAATCTGTTTGAGACTGATAATATGTTTGTCTTTAATCTGTCTGAGACTGATAATCTGTCTGTCTTTAATCTGTTTGAGACTGATAATCTGTCTGTCTTTAATCTGTTTGAGACTGATAATCTGTCTGTCTTTAATCAGTCTGATACTGATAATATGTTTGTCTTTAATCTGTCTGAGACTGATAATGTGTCTGTCCTTAATCTGTCTGAGACTGATAATGTGTCTGTCCTTAATCTGTCTGAGACTGAGACCATCTCTCTTTTGGTTTAAAGACTCTGGACAAAGATCTTACCCATCTCTCTTTGGGTTGAAAGACTCCAGATTTTTTTTTAAATCCATCTCACTCAGGTAATGGCTAGGGATAGCCGTGTAGGCTTATATATTCTTGTAGTGGGTGTGTTTACGCGTGTTCGCATGTGTGTGTGTGTGTGTGTGTGCTTGCGTGTGTATGGGTGATTGTGTGCTTGCGTGTGTATGTGTATGGGTGATTGTGTGCTTGCGTGTGTATGGGTATGGGTGATTGTGTGCTTGCGTGTGTATGGGTATGGGTGATTGTGTGCTTGCGTGTGTATGTGTATGGGTGATTGTGTGCTTGCGTGTGTATGGGTATGGGTGATTGTGTGCTTGCGTGTGTATGTGTGTGTATGAACATATTATCCACTTCACTCAGTTAATGACTGGGCTAGGTATACAGTGGGATGAGAACAGCTCAAAAAATGAAAGACCACAGGAGTAGCACTTCCAGGCTTTCACTGAGTGGAGGCAACAGTACCTCGACTAGTTAACAATGCAGGGATAGTGCACAGAACACAACACTTAGGAGGCATGTGGTAGTGTCCGCCTCATTCGGGTAATGACTGTATGGCACTAGGTAAGGAGGTGAAAGAACGGCTCATTCAGGTAATGACTGCATTTGGCTAGGTAAGGAGGTAATGACTACATGGGGCAAGGAGATAGAACACAGGGATATGAGTTAGAACACAGGGATAGGAGTTAGAACACAGGGATATGAGTTAGAACACAGGGATAGGAGATAGAACACAGGGATAGGAGTTAGAACACAGAGATAGGAGATAGAACACAGGGATAGGAGTTAGAACACAGGGATAGGAGTTAGAACACAGGGATATGAGTTAGAACACAGGGATATGAGTTAGAACACAAGGATATGAGTTAGAACACAGGGATAGGAGTTAGAACACAGGGATATCAGTTAGAACACAGGGATAGGAGTTAGAACACAGGGATATGAGTTAGAACACAGGGATATGAGTTAGAACACAGGGATAGGAGTTAGAACACAGGGATATGAGTTAGAACACAGGGATATGAGTTAGAACACAGGGATATGAGTTAGAACACAGGGTTAGGAGTTAGAACACAGGGATAGGAGTTAGAACACAGGGATATGAGTTAGAACACAGGGATATGAGTTAGAACACATGGATATGAGTTAGAACACAGGGATAGGAGTTAGAACACAGGGATAGGAGTTAGAACACAGGGATATGAGTTAGAACACAGGGACAGGAGTTAGAACACAGGGACAGGAGTTAGAACACAGGGATAGGAGTTAGAACACAGGGATATGAGTTAGAACACAGGGATAGGAGTTAGAACACAGGGATATGAGTTAGAACACAGGGATAGGAGTTAGAACACAGGGATAGGAGTTAGAACATAAACATAATCTTTTGCAGTTTATAGTCACATCTCTTTCTCCATCACCATGGTCTGGACTATGCTGTACCTAAACATCCCTTCCACATAGACGGTTTCTCATTTGTACCCCCCACCATACCATTACTCCTCTGCATACCCCACACCATACCGTTACTCCTCTGCATACCCCACACCATACCATTACTCCCCTGCATACCGTTACTCCCCAGCATACCCCCCACCATACCATTACTCCCTGCATACCCCCCACCATACCGTTACTCCCCTGCATACCCCCCACCATACCATTACTCACCTGAATACACACACTATACCATACCATACCCCACACCATACCATTACTCCCCTGCATACCCCACACTATACCATTACTTCCCTGCATACCCCACACCATACCGTTACTCCCCTGCATACCCCACACCATACCGTTACTCCCCTGCATACCCCACACCATACCATTACTCCCCTGCATACCCCACACCATACCATTACCCCTCTGCATACCCCACACCATACCATTACCCCTCTGCATACCCCACACCATACCATTACTCCCCTGCATACCCACACCATACCATTACTCCCCTGCATACCCCACACCATACCATTACCCCTCTGCATACCCCACACCATACCATTACTCCCCTGCATACCCCACACCATACCATTTCCCCTCTGCATACCCACACCATACCGTTACTCCTCTGCATACCCCACACCATACCGTTACTCCCCTGCATACCATTACTCCCCTGCATACCCCACACCATACCATTACCCCCCTGCATACCCCCCACCATACTGTTACTCCCCTGCATACCCCCCACCATACCGTTACTCCCCTGCATACCATTACTCCCCTGCATACCCCACACCATACCATTACTCCCCTGCATACCCCCCACCATACCGTTACTCCCCTGCATACCATTACTCCCCTGCATACCCCCCACCATACCGTTACTCCCCTGCATACCATTACTCCCCTGCATACCCCCCACCATACCGTTACTCCCCTGCATACCATTACTCCCCTGCATACCCCCCACCATACCATTACTCCCCTGCATACCCCACACCATACCATTACTCCCCTGCATACCCCCCACCATACCATACCCCACACCATACCGTTACTCCCCTGCATACCCCCCACCATACCATACCCCACACCATACCGTTACTCCCCTGCATACCCCACACCATACCATACCCCACACCATACCGTTACTCCCCTGCATACCCCACACCATACCGTTACTCCCCTGCCCACCCCACACCATACCATTACTCCCCTGCATACCCCACACCATACCATTAGACCTCCTCTAGATCAACGACCTTGTTCAGGGTTTTGTTCATGCCTCAATTAACAGTTAAGATCTTAGTCAGCCAGTATCAATCAACTCCACGCCCCAACGTCATTATGAAAAGAAAGGGGGGGGGACTGTTAACGACCAGGCAGCTTATCGATGTTCAACAAGACAATCAGAGTGCACTGCAGGCTAGCTCTCACGCAGCATACGGAGTCCAGACTAGGAACTCTGTTCAATCCGTATGGTGGAAGTTCAGCTTTACATTGTGATTAACGTTTAAAAGCAATGTTCCCGCGATGGCGGAGAGACGGTAAACTCTCCCGAGTGGCGCAGCGGTCTAAGGCACTGCATCTCAGTGCTAGAGTCGTCACTACAGTCCCTGGTTCTATTCCAGGCTGTATCACAGTGGTCTAAGGCACTGCATCTCAGTGCTAGAGTCGTCACTACAGACCCTGGTTCGATTCCAGGCTGTATCACAGTGGTCTAAGGCACTGCATCTCAGTGCTAGAGTTGTCACTACAGTCCCTGGTTCTCAGTGCTAGAGTCGTCACTACAGTCCCTGGTTCTATTCCAGGCTGTATCACAGTGGTCTAAGGCACTGCATCTCAGTGCTAGAGTCGTCACTACAGACCCTGGTTTGATTCCAGGATGTATCACAACCGGCCGTGATTGGGAGTCCCATAGGGCGGTGCACAATTGGCCCAGCATCGTCCGGGTTTGGCCCGCGGTAGGCATATTTGTTCTTAACTGACTTGCCTATTTAAATATAAAAATATGTCGTAGGAAAATGACCTTTACATTTCCATCCAATCTGTACGGCTTCAGCTTCAGACTGAATAGAGTCCTAGATGTTTATGAACTAGAGAGTATCGATGAGGCTGTCATTTCAACGTAGACACACTCTAGCTCATAAATATCTAGGCTGCATCCCAAACGGCACGGTATAGTGCACTACTTTTAACCAGGGCCAATAGGGTAGTGGTCAAACGGAGTTCACTACGCAGGGAATAGGGGACGCAGCCTAGATATTTATGATTTATGAATGAGAGTGTTCTCTGCTCTGACTGACGCTGTCTCAGCATGTTAAGAGACACGGGGAAGAGGAGGCTCTCTTAATGCGGGCACAGAACACCATACACACACACACACACACATGCGCACATACACACACACACACACACACACACATACACACACACACATACACACACACGCACGCACACACACACACACACACACACACACACACACACACATACACACATATTCGGGGCGGCAGGTAGCCTAGTGGTTAGAGCATTGGACTAGTAACCGAAAGGTTGCAAGTTCAAATCCCCGAGCTGACAAGGTACAAAATCTGTCGTTCTGCCCCTGAACAGGCAGTTAACCCACTGTTCCTAGGCTGTCATTGAAAATAAGAATTTGTTCTTAACTGACTTGCCTAGTTAAAGGTTAAATAAACATACACACACACACACAAGAGCCATGGGGGAACCAAGGATCAGGGGACGTGTCTTAATGTAGGAGCTGGTGTTGCTATCAGGTTGATGGTAATAGAACCGAACACTTGGTCTACGAACCACAGAACAAGTAGCTACTGCACGTGTAACAGCCAATGGGGAGCCTAGAAATTAGACTGAGAGTATAGAGCAATCGTCTTGTCAGGACTTCATAGACTCTTAATGCTATTGGTCAGCTTTGAGGAGGACTGTTTCTCTGTGGATTCATGGTGTTAACGAGGGGTTAAATGTTCCCGCACTGCGATGATTAGAGGAGACAGATTATCCGTAAGTACACACGCTCGCAGGCACACACACAGATACACAGATACACACACACATACACCGTACATACACACACACACCGTACATACACACACACACACTGTACGTACACACACACCATACATACACACACACACACACACACACACACCGTACGTACACATACACACACACACACGTACACACACACACACCGTACATACACATACATACACACACACACCATACATACACATACATACACACACACACACCGTACGTACGTACACACACACACACCATACATACACACACACACACACCATATGTACACACACACACCATACGTACACACACACACCGTACATACACACACACACCGTACATACACACACACACCTACAGTAGTAGTATCAACGCCTGTGTGTTTTATGTGTCTTGAAGCAGGTTACACAGCATACTATGTGACCATGTACAGTATGTCCTCTTTTTAGAAGTTGTCTAATGTTTTGACTTGTGAGGAACTTCAAGCCATCACACTGCTTGGTGTGAGTCATTCCCTGTCACACAGCATCTGTGTCCTTCTGTAGTAGAATGTAGCATCATATTAAATAGGTTTCCCATTCCCCTACAGCTTGATGTAAGTCATTCCCCAGGAGCTGGAGAGGAGAGTGGAGTTTTCTTAATGTCTTAATGTGGGATTAAGTGCCTCCCCTCCCATCAGCTCAGCAGGCATTTTCTACAATTCATTTGTAATAACCACAAGATTACAAAACACATGAAATATGATGATAGTGGATATAAGACCTTTACGGGAGGCCATTAATGGAGTGAGAGGGGGAGAGAGGAGAGAGACAGAGAGAGAGAGAGAGAGAGAGAGAGAGGGAGGGGAGAGAGAGACAGAGAGAGAGAGAGAGAGAGACAGAGGGGAGAGAGAAGAGAGAAGAGAGAGAGAGAGAGAGAGAGAGAGGGGAGAGAGAGAAGAGAGAGAGGTAGAGAGAGTGGGGAGAGAGAGAGAGAGGGGAAGAGAGAGAGAGAGGGGAGAGGAGGGGAGAGAGAGACACAGAGAGAGAGAGAGAGAGAGAGAGAGAGAGGGGAGAGAGAAGAGAGAAGAGAGAGAGAGAGAGAGAGAGAGAGAGAGAGAGAGAGAGAGAGAGAGGAGAGAGAGAAGAGAGAAGAGAGAGAGAGAGAGAGAGAGAGAGAGAGAGAGAGAGTGGGGAGAGAGAGAGAGAGAGAGAGAGGGGAGAGAGAGAGAGAGGGGAGAGGAGGGGAGAGAGAAGAGAGAAGAGAGAGGAGAGAGCAGGAGAGAGAGCGCGAGAGAGAGCGATAGAGAGAAAGTAGGAGGAGAGGAGAGGAGAGGAGAGGAGAGGAGAGGAGAGGAGAGGAGAGGAGAGGAGAGGAGAGGAGAGGAGAGGAGAGGAGAGGAGAGGAGAGGAGAGGAGAGGAGAGGAGAGGAAAGGAGAGGAGAGGAGAGGAGAGGAGAGGAGAGGAGAGGAGAGGAGAGGAGAGGAGAGGAGAGGAGAGGAGAGGAGAGGAGAGGAGAGGAGAGGAGAGGAGAGGAGAGGAGAGGAGAGGAGAGGAGAGGAGAGGAGAGGAGAGGAGAGATCATCATTAGTGGTCTTATTCTCTCTCTGTCTCTCTCTCCTAGTTAAAGTTGATGTTGCCTGTACTGTGGTACTACTTATAAAGTAATATTCCATTGTTTAAAGAGGTGATCTGAACTTCCTCACCCAACCTGGTCTCAGGAGCATTTCGTATTATTCTGTATATATTCCTAGTTAAATACAGGGTCAATTAAAAACAAATGTAATAAAATGTAAATCCATTCAGTATGAAATGTTAAGAATTACAATTCATGTTACATAGAACTAAATAGAAAAACCTACAACATGTTACGTTTTTGCAAAACGTATGATAAGCTACATATTCTAGCTAGGTGGCTGACGTTAACTAGCTGGCTAACGATAGTTAGGCTAGGGGATAGGGTTAGGGGTTAGGGGTTAGGGTTAAGTTTAGGAGTTAGGTTAAAGGGTTGGGGTTAAAGTTAGGGAAAGAGTTAGCTAAAGGGGTTAAGGTTAGGCGTAGGGGATGGGGTTAGTGGTTAGGGTTAAGTTTAGGAGTTAGGTTAAAGGGTTGGGGTTAAAGTTAGGGACAGAGTTAGCTAAAAGGGTTAAGGTTAGGCGTAGGGGATGGGGTTAGGGGTTAGGGGTTAGGGTTAAGTTTAGGAGTTAGGTTAAAGGGTTGGGGTTAAAGTTAGGGAAAGAGTTAGCTAAAGGGGTTAAGGTTAGGCGTAGGGGATGGGGTTAGGGGTTAGGGGTTAGGGTTAAGTTTAGGAGTTAGGTTAAAGGGTTGGGGTTAAAGTTAGGGAAAGAGTTAGCTAAAGGGGTTAAGGTTAGGCGTAGGGGATGGGGTTAGTGGTTAGGGTTAAGTTTAGGAGTTAGGTTAAAGGGTTGGGGTTAAAGTTAGGGACAGAGTTAGCTAAAAGGGTTAAGGTTAGGCGTAGGGGATGGGGTTAGGGGTTAGGGGTTAGGGTTAAGTTTAGGAGTTAGGTTAAAGGGTTGGGGTTAAAGTTAGGGAAAGAGTTAGCTAAAGGGGTTAAGGTTAGGCGTAGGGGATGGGGTTAGGGGTTAGGGGTTAGGGTTAAGTTTAGGAGTTAGGTTAAAGGGTTGGGGTTAAAGTTAGGGAAAGAGTTAGCTAAAGGGGTTAAGGTTAGGCGTAGGGGATAGGGTTAGGGGTTAGGGTTAAGTTTAGGAGTTAGGTCAAAGGGTTGGGGTTAAAGTTAGGGAAAGAGTTAGCTAAAAGGGTTAAGGTTAGACGTAGGGGATAGGGTTAGGGGTTAGGGTTAAGTTTAGGAGTTAGGTCAAAGGGTTGGGGTTAAAGTTAGGGAAAGAGTTAGCTAAAAGGGTTAAGGTTAGACGTAGGGGATAGGCTATCTAACATGCTAAACAGTAGTACGTTGTTGAAAAGTTGCTCATTAGCTAAAGTTGTCCATGATGAGATTTGAACGTACAACCTTTGGGTTGCTAGACATTCACGTTATACACTATGAGCCCAACCATCACGACTAACAACCCTATTTTCGTTTTTGCCTCAGTATCCATCTGTCTTATGTAACTATAGCAAACGCATCATATCATGCTCATTTTAGTGTCCCCCGGGTTTTACGTTTACTATGTTGCGTCTTGTCTATGAGACCAGGCTGTCTAACCAGAACGGGAGTCTGTCTCCTGTAAGGGAGCCCATATCCTGTAAGGGAGTCTATCTCCTGTAAGGGAGTCTATCTCCTGTAAGGGAGCCCATCTCCTGTAATGTGAGGCAGCTCAGGGCTTAGGTATGACAAAAAATACATTTTACAATATTATGAAGAAATAAAACAAAATGGATGTCAGTCGAGGTCTGATCTTACTGTTAGAGAGTTAGTGTAGTAGAACACCAGGTGCCTTTCTGTGGTTGTTCATCAGAAGTTTTTCTCTTGTTAAGTCAGTCACTGACAGTCACTCAATTAGCCCATGTCAGTAAAACATGTTTTAGATTGGTATATTAGTCTAGCCAGCTATCTAAACTTATAGTGATCATGGACAAATTAGCAACCGGTCACACGGGGCACGTCACCTACAGGGGCCCTGACCTCCAGGGGCCCTGACCTCCAGAGGGCCCTGACCTCCAGAGGGCCCTGATCTCCAGAGGGCCCTGACCTCCAGAGGGCCTCCATTGATGTTGTTAGTCACTCTCACTCAGATAGCAGGAAATGAGCTTTTAAACTGAAAAAATGTCTCTCCACCCCATTGCAAAATGTTTACATTTGCAAGAATTTAGCTGTAAAATTGTTAATCTTGCTCTCCACCGAATGGCAAAATGAGTAGAATTGCATGAAGTTAGTTAGAAAACTAAAAACTGTTCTCTCCGCCCCCTTGGAAGAATTTATAGAATTGCTGAAAACTTCCTTTAAAACTGCAGCTCTGCCTGTGAGGTGGGGTCGGCCCTGAGTACAACCATTGGACCAGTCTCTTGTAGAGCCTTTGATGTGAGGCTGGAAATGTAGATGTATTTATTAAGGATCCCCATTTATCTCTGCCAAGGCAGCAGCTACTCTTCCTGGGGTTTATTATGGATCCTATTAGTTCCTCCCGAGGCAGCAGCTACTCTTCCTGGGGTTTATTATGGATCCCATTAGTTCCTGCCGAGGCAGCAGCTACTCTTCCTGGGGTTTATTATGGATCCTATTAGTTCCTCCCGAGGCAGCAGCTACTCTTCCTGGGGTTTATTATGGATCCCCATTAGTTCCAGCCGAGGCAGCAGCTACTCTTCCTGGGGTTTATTATGGATCCCCATTAGTTCCTGCCGAGGCAGCAGCTACTCTTCCTGGGGTTTATTATGGATCCCCATTAGTTCCTCCCGAGGCAGCAGCTACTCTTCCTGGGGTTTATTATGGATCCCCATTAGTTCCTGCCGAGGCAGCAGCTACTCTTCCTGGGGTTTATTATGGATCCCCATTAGTTCCTCCCGAGGCAGCAGCTACTCTTCCTAGAGTTTATTATGGATCCCTATTAGTTCCTCCCGAGGCAGCAGCTACTCTTCCTGGGGTTTATTAAGGATCCTATTAGTTCCTGCCAAGGCAGCAGCTACTCTTCCTGGGGTTTATTATGGATCCCCATTAGTTCCTGCTGAGGCAGCAGCTACTCTTCCTGGGGTTTATTATGGATCCTATTAGTTCCTGCCAAGGCAGCAGCTACTCTTCCTGGGGTTTATTATGGATCCTATTAGTTCCTGCCAAGGCAGCAGCTACTCTTCCTGGGGTTTATTATGGATCCCCATTAGTTCCTGCCAAGACAGCAGCTACTCTTCCTGGGGTTTATTATGGATCCCATTAGTTCCTGCCAAGGCAGTAGCTACTCTTCCTGGGGTTTATTATGGATCCCATTAGTTCCCGCTGAGGCAGCAGCTACTCTTCCTGGGGTTTATTATGGATCCTATTAGTTCCTGCCGAGGCAGCAGCTACACTTCCTGGGGTTTATTATGGATTCCCATTAGTTCCCGCCAAGGCAGCAGCTACTCTTCCTGGGG
This sequence comes from Oncorhynchus kisutch, assembly GCF_002021735.2. Classification (NCBI taxonomy): domain Eukaryota; kingdom Metazoa; phylum Chordata; class Actinopteri; order Salmoniformes; family Salmonidae; genus Oncorhynchus; species Oncorhynchus kisutch. The sequence continues at coordinate 13,783,725 of NW_022261983.1, forward strand.
TTTATTACGGATCCTACTAGTTCCTGCCAAGGCAGAAGCTACTCTTCCTGGGGTTTATTATGGATCCCCATTAGTTCCTGCCAAGGTAGCAGCTACACTTCCTGGGGTTTATTATGGATCCCCATTAGTTCCTGCCAAGGCAGCAGCTACTCTTCCTGGGGTTTATTATGGATCCCCATTAGTTCCTGCCAAGGCAGCAGCTACTCTTCCTGGGGTTTATTATGGATCCTATTAGTTCCTCCCGAGGCAGCAGCTACTCTTCCTGGGGTTTATTATGGATCCCATTAGTTCCTGCCGAGGCAGCAGCTACTCTTCCTGGGGTTTATTATGGATCCCATTAGTTCCTGCCGAGGCAGCAGCTACTCTTCCTGGGGTTTATTATGGATCCCCATTAGTTCCAGCCGAGGCAGCAGCTACTCTTCCTGGGGTTTATTATGGATCCCCATTAGTTCCTGCCGAGGCAGCAGCTACTCTTCCTGGGGTTTATTATGGATCCTATTAGTTCCTCCCGAGGCAGCAGCTACTCTTCCTGGGGTTTATTATGGATCCCCATTAGTTCCAGCCGAGGCAGCAGCTACTCTTCCTGGGGTTTATTATGGATCCCCATTAGTTCCTGCCGAGGCAGCAGCTACTCTTCCTGGGGTTTATTATGGATCCCCATTAGTTCCTCCCGAGGCAGCAGCTACTCTTCCTGGGGTTTATTATGGATCCCCATTAGTTCCTGCCGAGGCAGCAGCTACTCTTCCTGGGGTTTATTATGGATCCCCATTAGTTCCTCCCGAGGCAGCAGCTACTCTTCCTAGAGTTTATTATGGATCCCTATTAGTTCCTCCCGAGGCAGCAGCTACTCTTCCTGGGGTTTATTAAGGATCCTATTAGTTCCTGCCAAGGCAGCAGCTACTCTTCCTGGGGTTTATTATGGATCCCCATTAGTTCCTGCTGAGGCAGCAGCTACTCTTCCTGGGGTTTATTATGGATCCTATTAGTTCCTGCCAAGGCAGCAGCTACTCTTCCTGGGGTTTATTATGGATCCTATTAGTTCCTGCCAAGGCAGCAGCTACTCTTCCTGGGGTTTATTATGGATCCCCATTAGTTCCTGCCAAGACAGCAGCTACTCTTCCTGGGGTTTATTATGGATCCCATTAGTTCCTGCCAAGGCAGTAGCTACTCTTCCTGGGGTTTATTATGGATCCCATTAGTTCCCGCTGAGGCAGCAGCTACTCTTCCTGGGGTTTATTATGGATCCTATTAGTTCCTGCCGAGGCAGCAGCTACACTTCCTGGGGTTTATTATGGATTCCCATTAGTTCCCGCCAAGGCAGCAGCTACTCTTCCTGGGGTTTATTACGGATCCTACTAGTTCCTGCCAAGGCAGAAGCTACTCTTCCTGGGGTTTATTATGGATCCCCATTAGTTCCTGCCAAGGTAGCAGCTACACTTCCTGGGGTTTATTATGGATCCCCATTAGTTCCTGCCAAGGCAGCAGCTACTCTTCCTGGGGTTTATTATGGATCCCCATTAGTTCCTGCCAAGGCAGCAGCTACTCTTCCTGGGGTTTATTATGGATCCCCATTAGTTCCTGCCAAGACAGCAGCTACTCTTCCTGGGGTTTATTATGGATCCCCATTAGTTCCTGCCAAGACAGCAGCTACTCTTCCTGGGGTTTACCACTACAATACAACACATTATTACACCACTACTCTATCACTACATATCTACAATACAACATTTATAATACCACAATACAACAATATTCCAACATTACGATGTACTTGTGTGTAGAATACGGTTAGCGAGTGTGTGCGTGTGTGTGTTCTCGTGTGTGTCTCTTCACAGTCCGCGATGTGTATCTGTTTTTATCTCCGATTTTATTGCCTGCCTGAGTTACTTGATGCGGAACAGAATTCCATGTACCCCTGGCTCTATGTAGTACTGTGGAATAGAGTTCCATGTACCCCTGGCTCTATGTAGTACTGTGGAATAGAGTTCCATGTAGTCATGGCTCTATGTAGTACTGTGGAATAGAGTTCCATGTAGTCATGGCTCTATGTAGTACTGTGGAATAGAGTTCCATGTACCCCTGGCTCTATGTAGTACTGTGGAATAGAGTTCCATGTACCCCTGGCTCTATGTAGTACTGTGGAATAGAGTTCCATGTACCCCTGGCTCTATGTAGTACTGTGGAATAGAGTTCCATGTAGTCATGGCTCTATGTAGTACTGTGGAATAGAGTTCCATGTACCCCTGGCTCTATGTAGTACTGTGGAATAGAGTTCCATGTACCCCTGGCTCTATGTAGTACTGTGGAATAGAGTTCCATGTAGTCATGGCTCTATGTAGTACTGTGGAATAGAGTTCCATGTAGTCATGGCTCTATGTAGTACTGTGGAATAGAGTTCCATGTACCCCTGGCTCTATGTAGTACTGTGGAATAGAGTTCCATGTACCCCTGGCTCTATGTAGTACTGTGGAATAGAGTTCCATGTACCCCTGGCTCTATGTAGTACTGTGGAATAGAGTTCCATGTAGTCATGGCTCTATGTAGTACTGTGGAATAGAGTTCCATGTACCCCTGGCTCTATGTAGTACTGTGGAATAGAGTTCCATGTACCCCTGGCTCTATGTAGTACTGTGGAATAGAGTTCCATGTACCCCTGGCTCTATGTGGTACTGTGGAATAGAGTTCCATGTACCCCTGGCTCTATGTAGTACTGTGGAATAGAGTTCCATGTAGTCATGTGTCACGCCCTGGTCTAGTATTTTGTGTTTTTCTTCATGTATTGGGTCAGGCCAGGGTGTGGCATGGAGTTTTTGTATTGTGGTGTGTTTTGTCTTGGGGTTTTGGTGTGTATGTATTTGGGATTGTAGCTAGTGGGGTTTTCTAGCAAAGTCTATGGCTGTCTGGAGTGGTTCTCAATCAGAGGCAGGTGCTTATCGTTGTCTCTGATTGGGAACCATATTTAGGCAGCCATATTCTTTGAGTTTGTCGTGGGTGATTGTCCTATTTGTCTTGATGTTCCTGTCTCTGTGTAGTTTCACCAGATAGGCTGTAATTAGGTTTCACGTTCCGTTTGTTGTTTTTTGTATTCATAAGTTGTTTCATGTATCGTCACTTTTTTTCATTAAAATCATGAGTAACCACTACGCTGAATTTCGGTCCGACTCTCTTTCTACAAACGAAGAACGCCGTTACATCATGGCTCTATGTAGTACTGTGGAATAGAGATCCATGTACCCCTGGCTCTATGTAGTACTGTGGAATAGAGTTCCATGTACCCCTGGCTCCATGTAGTACTGTGTGTTTCCCATAGTCTGTTCTGGATTTGGGGACTGTGAAGAGACCTCTGGTGGCATGTCATGTGGGGGTTTGAATGTGTGTCTGAGCTGTGTGCTAGTTGTTTAAACAGACCTCTGGTGGCATGTCATGTGGGGGTTTGAATGGGTGTCTGAACTGTGTGCTAGTTGTTTAAACAGACAGCACGGTGCATTCAACATGTCAATACCTCTCATAAATACAAGTAGTGATAAAGTCTATCTCTCCTCTACTTTGAGCCAGGAGAGATTGACGTGCATATTATTGGCGTTAGCTCTCTGTGCACATTGAAGGGCCCTCCGTGCTGCTCTGTTCTGGGCCAACTGTAATTGGCTTATGTCCCTCTTTGTGTCACTTGACTATATGACTGGGCAGTAGTCCAGGTGCTACAGAACTAGGATCTGTAGGACTTGTTTTGTTGATAGTGATGTCAAGAAAGCAGAGTAGCGCTTCATTATGGACAGACTTCTCCCCATCTTAGCTACTGTTGTATTAATATGTTCTGACCATGACAGTTTTACAATCCAGGGTTTACGCCAAGCAGTTTGGTCTCTTCAACTTGCTCAATGTCCACTTTATTCATTACATTAGTATTTATTTCATTGAGGATGATGGTTTAGTGAATGATTCATCCCCAAATACAATGCTTTTAGTTTAGCTTAGTGTCTTTCTGCTTGACAGAATTGGACTCTCTTGATTCTAACTGCAGTTTGCAAATGACTTCCTAAAGTATTTTTAATATGAATAAGTTCAAAGCTAGCTGAGGGGAGATTCATAATTAAACACAACTAATATGATTAGAACAAAAGCTTCTAAAAGCCTTGGTCCTGTCCCAAAATGCTCCCTACCTATTCCCTACATAGAGCTCTGGTCCAAAGTAGTGCACTAGAAAGGGTATAAGGTGCAAGGTATAAGGTATAAGGCACAGGGTATAGGGTACAGGGTATTAGGTATAGGGTACAGGGTATAGGGTACAGGGTATAAGGTACAGGGTATAGGGTACAGGGTATAGGATACAGGGTATAGGGTACAGGGTATAAGGTATAGGGAACAGGGTATAGGGTACATGTATAGGGTACAGGGTATAGGGTACAGGGTATAAGGCACAGGGTATAAGGTATAGGGTACAGGGTATAGGGTACAGGGTATATGGTACAGGCTATAAGGTACAGGGTATAAGGTATAGGGTACAGGGTACAGGGTATAAGGTAGAGGGAACAGGGTATATGGAACAGGGTATAGGGTACATGGTATAGGGTACAGGGTACAGGGAATAAGGTGCAGGGTATAGAGAACAGGGTACAGGGTATAGGGTACAGGGTACAGGGTACAGGGAATAAGGTACAGGGTATAGGGTACAGGGTACAGGGTACAGGGTATAATGTACAGGGTATAAGGTACAAGATATAGGGTACAGGGTATAGGGTACAGGGTATAAGGTATGGGGTACATGGTATAGGGTACAGGGTATAAGGTACAGGGTATTGGGTGCAGGGTATAGGGGACAGGGTATAGGGTACAGGGCATAGGGTACATGGTACAAGATATAAGGTATAGGGCACAGGGTATAGGGTACAGGGAATAAGGTATAGGGCACAGGGTATAGGGTACAGGATATAAGGTATAGGGCACATGGTATAAGGTATAGGAAACATTGGTATAGGGTGCAGGGTATAAGGTATAGGGTACAGGGTATAGGGTACAGGGAATAAGGTACAGGGCACAGGGTATAGGGTACAGGGAATAAGGTATAGGGCACAGGGTATAGGGTACAGGGTATAGGGTATAAGGTATAGGGCACAGGGTATAAGGTATAGGGCACAGGGTATAGGGTACTGGGTATAAGGTATAGGGTACAGGGTATAAGGTATAGGGCACATGGTGTAGGGTACAGGGTATAAGGTATAGGGCACAGGGTATAGGGTACAGGGAATAAGGTATAGGGTATAAGGTATAGGGCACAGGGTATAGGGTACAGGGTATAAGGTATAGGGTACAGGGAATAAGGTATAGGGCACAGGGTATAGGGTACAGGGAATAAGGTTTATGGCACAGGGTATAAGGTACAGGGTACAGGGTATAGGGTATAAGGTATAGGGCACAGGGTATAAGGTACAGGGTATAAGGTATAGGGTACAGGGAATAAGGGTTAGGGCACAGGGTATAAGGTACAGGGTACAGGGTATAGGGTATAAGGTATAGGGCACAGGATACAGGGTACAGGGTATAAGGTTTAGGGCACAGGGTATAAGGTACAGGGTACAGGGTATAGGGTATAGAGTACCGGGTATAGGGTATAGGGTACAGGGTACAGGGTATAGGGTATAGGGTACAGGGTATAAGGTATAGGGTACAGGGTTAAGGTACAGGGGACAGGGTATAAGATATAGAGTACCGGGTATAGGGTATAGGGTACAGGATATACGGTATAGGGTATACGGTATAGGGTATACGGTATAGGGTACAGGGTATACGGTACAGGGTACAGGGTATAAGATATAGCGTACCGGGTATAGGGTATACGGTATAGGGTATACGGTATAGGGTACAGGGTATACGGTACAGGGTACAGGGCATCATTTAGGACATAGTCCTTGTCTCCAGCAACAGATATCTGATTAATATAGTACATTTGGTGCCATCAAACATAATCTAATCATAAAGAGGAGGAATATTCGCTTAATTGACAGAGAGAGGAAATGATGGAAGGTGATTAACCAATTAAATGAGCACTCGGAGTTCATCAGATGTCAGACGTTTGTAATGATTCGATAAAAAGTTTTGAGACATCTGTTTCAGACTGAGTTCAGCTTTAAACATGCTTATGCCAACAACTATACGTTGATATTGTGTTTATTATATTACGTTCATGTGTTGTGAATGTGTTGTGAATGTGTTATGCAGCCTACCCTGCCACCCTGTATGAATGTGTTGTGTATGGGTAATGAATGTGTTATGTAGGGGTAATGAATGTGTTATGTAGGGGTAATGAATGTGTTATGTATGGGGTAATGAATGTGTTATGTAGGGGTAATGAATGTGTTATGTATGGTAATGAATGTGTTATGTATGGTAATGAATGTGTTATGTAGGGGTAATGAATGTGTTATGTATGGGTAATGAATGTGTTATGTAGGGGTAATGAATGTGTTATGTAGGGGTAATGAATGTGTTATGTAGGGGTAATGAATGTGTTATGTAGGGGTAATGAATGTGTTATGTATGGGTTATGTATGGGGTAATGAATGTGTTATGTATGGGTAATGAATGTGTTATGTATGGGGTAATGAATGTGTTACGTAGGGGTAATGAATGTGTTATGTATGGGGTAATGAATGTGTTATGTAGGGGTAATGAATGTGTTATGTAGGGGTAATGAATGTGTTATGTAGGGGTAATGAATGTGTTATGTATGGGGTAAGGAATGTGTTATGTAGGGGTAATGAATGTGTTATGTATGTGTTATGTATGGGGTAATGAATGTGTTATGTTGGGGTAATGAATGTGTTATGTATGGGGTAATAAATGTGTTATGTAGGGGTAATGAATGTGTTATGTAGGTGGTAATGTATGTGTTATGTATGGGGTAATGAATGTGTTATGTAGGGGTAATGAATGTGTTATGTAGGGGTAATGAATGTGTTATGTAGGGGGTAATGTATGTGTTATGTAGGGGTAATGAATGTGTTATGAATATGTAATGTAGGGGTAATGAATGTGTTATGTAGGGGTAATGAATGTGTTATGTAGGGGTTATGAATGTGTTATGTATGGGGTAATGAATGTGTTATGTAGGGGTAATGAATGTGTTATGTATGGGGTAATGAATGTGTTATGTAGGGGTAATGAATGTGTTATGTAGGGGGTAATGTATGTGTTATGTATGGTAATGAATGTGTTATGTATGGGGTAATGAATGTGTTATGTAGGGGTAATGAATGTGTTATGTAGGGGGTAATGTATGTGTTATGTATGGTAATGAATGTGTTATGTATGGGGTAATGAATGTGTTATGTAGGGGTAATGAATGTGTTATGTATGGGGTAATGAATGTGTTATGTAGGGGTAATGAATGTGTTATGTATGGGGTAATGAATGTGTTAAAACCCCATCTAGGGGTTTTATCAGCTGGTAAATTGAGCCTTTTGGCATTTACAGAAAGAAATATGAACAGAGCAGTGATGACATTCCATTTCCTGACACAGTGATACTGAGGATACAGGTGCATCAAAGCTGGGACCGAGAGACTGAAAAACAGCTTCTATCTCAAGGCCATCAGACTGTTAAACAGCCACCACTAACATTGAGTGGCTGCTGCCAACACACTGACACTGACTCAACTCCAGCCACTTTAATAATGGGAATTGATTGGAAATTTTGTCAAATCTTTATGTAATACATGTATCACTAGCCACTTTAACTATGCCACTTTGTTTACATACTCATCTCATATGTTATACTGCACTCAATACCATCTACTGTATCTTGCCTATGCCGCTCTGTACCATCACTCATTCATATATCTTTATGTACATATTCTTTATCCCCCTACACTGGTGTGTATAAGACAGTAGTTTTGGAATTGTTAGTTAGATTACTTGTTGGTTATTACTGCATTGTCGGAACTAGAAGCACAAGCATTTCGCTACACTCGCATTAACATCTGCTAACCATGTGTATGTGACAAATAAAATTTGATTTGATTTGATACCCAGATGTCATCTTCTCTCATGCTAACACACAGAGACTAGAGGGAACCATGGTTACTGAACTGATACTGAGGATACCCAGATGTAATCTTCTCTCATGCTAACACACAGAGACTAGAGGGAACCATGGTTACTGAACTGATACTGAGGATACCCAGATGTAATCTTCTCTCATGCTAACACACAGAGACTAGAGGGAACCATGGTTACTGAACTGATACTGAGGATACCCAGATGTAATCTTCTCTCATGCTAACACACAGAGACTAGAGGGAACCATGGTTACTGAACTGATACTGAGGATACCCAGATGTAATCTTCTCTCATGCTAACACACAGAGACTAGAGGGAACCATGGTTACTGAACTGATACTGAGGATACCCAGATGTAATCTTCTCTCATGCTAACACACAGAGACTAGAGGGAACCATGGTTACTGAACTGATACAATGAACCTACCAGGTACCTCCCCAAAACCTTAAACACGGGCACCCTCATAGATATCATCCTAACCAACTTCCCCTCTAAATACACCTCTGCTGTCTTCAACCAAGATCTCAGCGATCACTGCCTCATTGCCTGCATCCGTAATGGGTCAGCGGTCAAACCACCGCCACTCATCACTGTAAAACGCTCCCTGAAACACTTCTGCGAGCAGGCCTTTCTAATCGACCTGGCCGGGGTATCCTGGAAGGATATTGATCTCATCCCGTCAGTAGAGGATGCCTGGATATTTTTTTTTTTTAAATGCCTTCCTAACCATCCTAAATAAACATGCCCCATTCAAGAAATTTAGAACCAGGAACAGATATAGCCCTTGGTTCTCCCCAGACCTGACTGCCCTTAACCAACACAAAAACATCCTATGGCGTTCTGCATTAGCATCGAACAGCCCCCGTGATATGCAGCTGTTCAGGGAAGCTAGAAATCATTATACACAGGCAGTTAGAAAAGCCAAGGCTAGCTTTTTCAAGCAGAAATTTGCTTCCTGCAACACTAACTCAAAAAAGTTCTGGGACACTGTAAAGTCCATGGAGAATAAGAACACCTCCTCCCAGCTGCCCACTGCACTGAAGATAGGAAACACTGTCACCACTGATAAATCCACCATAATTGAGAATTTCAATAAGCATTTTTCTACGGCTGGCCATGCTTTCCACCTGGCTACTCCTACCCCGGACAACAGCACTGCACCCCCAACAGCAACTCGCCCAAGCCTTCCCCATTTCTCCTTCTCCCAAATCCATTCAGCTGATGTTCTGAAAGAGCTGCAAAATCTGGACCCCTACAAATCAGCCGGGCTAGACAATCTGGACCCTTTCTTTCTAAAATTATCTGCCGAAATTGTTGCCACCCCTATTACTAGCCTGTTCAACCTCTCTTTCGTGTCGTCTGAGATTCCCAAAAATTGGAAAGCAGCTGCGGTCATCCCCCTCTTCAAAGGGGGGGACACTCTTGACCCAAACTGCTACAGACCTATATCTATCCTACCGTGCCTTTCTAAGGTCTTCGAAAGCCAAGTCAACAAACAGATTACCGACCATTTCGAATCTCACCATACCTTCTCTGCTATGCAATCTGGTTTCAGAGCTGGTCATGGGTGCACCTCAGCCACGCTCAAGGTCCTAAACGATATCTTAACCGCCATCGATAAGAAACATTACTGTGCAGCCGTATTCATTGATCTGGCCAAGGCTTTCGACTCTGTCAATCACCATATCCTCATCGGCAGACTCGACAGCCTTGGTTTCTCAAATGATTGCCTCGCCTGGTTCACCAACTACTTCTCTGATAGAGTTCAGTGTGTCAAATCGGAGGGTCTGCTGTCCGGACCTCTGGCAGTCTCTATGGGGGTGCCACAGGGTTCAATTCTTGGACCGACTCTCTTCTCTGTATACATCAATGAGGTCGCTCTTGCTGCTGGTGAGTCCCTGATCCACCTCTACGCAGACGACACCATTCTGTATACTTCCGGCCCTTCTCTGGACACTGTGTTAACAACCCTCCAGGCAAGCTTCAATGCCATACAACTCTCCTTCCGTGGCCTCCAATTGCTCTTGAATGCAAGTAAAACTAAATGCATGCTCTTCAACTGATCGCTGCCTGCACCTACCCGCCTGTCCAACATCACTACTCTGGACGGCTCTGACTTAGAATACGTGGACAACTACAAATACTTAGGTGTCTGGTTAGATTGTAAACTCTCCTTCCAGACCCATATCAAACATCTCCAATCCAAAGTTAAATCTAGAATTGGCTTCCTATTTCGCAACAAAGCATCCTTCACTCATGCTGCCAAACATACCCTTGTAAAACTGACCATCCTACCAATCCTCGACTTTGGCGATGTCATTTACAAAATAGCCTCCAATACCCTACTCAACAAATTGGATGCAGTCTATCACAGTGCAATCCGTTTTATCACCAAAGCCCCATATACTACCCACCATTGCAACCTGTACGCTCTCGTTGGCTGGCCCTCGCTTCATACTCGTCGCCAAACCCACTGGCTCCATGTCATCTACAAGACACTGCTAGGTAAAGTCCCCCCTTATCTCAGCTCGCTGGTCACCATAGCATCTCCCACCTGTAGCACACGCTCCAGCAGGTATATCTCTCTAGTCACCCCCAAAACCAATTCTTTCTTTGGCCGCCTCTCCTTCCAGTTCTCTGCTGCCAATGACTGGAACGAACTACAAAAATCTCTGAAACTGGAAACACTTATCTCCCTCACTAGCTTTAAGCACCAACTGTCAGAGCAGCTCACAGATTACTGCACCTGTACATAGCCCACCTATAATTTAGCCCAAACAACTACCTCTTTCCCAACTGTATTTAATTTTAATTTATTTATTTATTTTGCTCCTTTGCACCCCATTATTTTTTTATTTCTACTTTGCACATTCTTCCATTGCAAAACTACCATTCCAGTATTTTACTTGCTATATTGTATTTACTTTGCCATCTTGGCCTTTTTTGCCTTTACCTCCCTTCTCACCTCATTTGCTCACATTGTATATAGACTTGTTTATACTGCATTATTGACTGTATGTTTGTTTTTACTCCATGTGTAACTCTGTGTCGTTTTATCTGTCGAACTGCTTTGCTTTATCTTGGCCAGGTCGCAATTGTAAATGAGAACTTGTTCTCAACTTGCCTACCTGGTTAAATAAAGGTAAAATAAAATAAATAAATAAAATACCCAGATGTAATCTTCTCTCATTCTAACACACAGAGACTAGAGGGGACCATGGTTACTGAACTGATACTAAGGATACCCAGATGTCATCTTCTCTCATGCTAACACACAGAGACTAGAGGGAACCATGGTTACTGATCTGAGACAACTTGGTTGTTGTTGTGTTGTTGTTTTTCTTCCTTCTCTCTGTCTCCCCTGGCTGTCTCCCCTGGCTGTCTCAGACACAGCTGGCTAAGGACAAGGATGCTCTGTTTTGTTCTGACTCGACAGTCCTCATTTTATTAAAACCTCTGGGTGGCTGTATGTACCATGCATGGTGGGACTGTAAGAAGATCAAATCAAATCAAATCAAATTTATTTGTCACATACACATGGTTAGCAGATGTTAATACGAGTGTAGCGAAATGCTTGTGCTTCTAGTTCCGACAATGCAGTAATAACGAACAAGTAATCTAACTAACAATTCCAAAACTACTGTCTTATACACAGTGTAAGGGGATAAAGAATATGTACATAAGGATATATGAATGAGTGATGGTACAGAGCAGCATAGGCAAGATACAGTAGATGATATTGAGTACAGTATATACATATGAGATGAGTATGTAAACCAAGTGGCATAGTTAAAGTGGCTAGTGATACATGTATTACATAAGGATGCAGTCGATGATATAGAGTACAGTATATATGTATGCATATGAGATGAATAATGTAGGGTAAGTAACATTATACAAAACACACAGAGACAGAGAGAGAGAGATAGAGAGAGGAGAGAGAGAGGAGAGAGAAGAGATATATAGAGACAGAGACAGAGACAGAGAGAGGAGAGAGAGAGGAGAGAGAGAGGAGAGAGAGGAGATATATATATATAGAGAGAGAAAGAGAGCTAGAGAGATAAACAGAGACAGAGAGAGGAGAGAGAGAGGAGAGAGAGGAGATATATATAGAGAGAGAGACAGAGAGAGAGATAGAGTAGATATATATATAGAGAGAGACAGGAGAGAGAGAGACAGGAGAGAGAGAGACAGGAGAGAGAGAGGAGAGAGAGGATATATATATAGAGACAGAGACAGAGAGAGAGAGAGAGAGAGTAGATATATATAGAGAGAGACAGGAGAGAGAAAGAGAGAGAGGAGATATATATAGAGAGAGATAGACAGAGACAGAGAGAGGAGAGAGAGAGAGGAGATATACAGTGCCTTGCGAAAGTATTTGGCCCCCTTGAACTTTGCGACCTTTTGCCACATTTCAGGCTTCAAACATAAAGATATAAAACTGTATTTTTTTGTGAAGAATCAACAACAAGTGGGACACAATCA
>NW_022261983.1:13798764-13808764 GCF_002021735.2 Oncorhynchus kisutch
ACCCCAGTGAGATGATCTAGAACCACAGGAGATGACCTTGAACCACAGTGAGATGACCTAGAACCCCAGTGAGATGATCTAGAACCCCAGTGAGACGACCTAGAACCACTGTGAGATGATCTAGAACCCCAGTGAGATGACCTAGAACCACTGTGAGATGACCTTGAACCCCAGTGAGATGACCTAGAACCATTGTGAGATGACCTAGAACCCCAGTTAGATGATCTAGAACCACAGTGAGATGACCTAGAACCACTGTGAGATGATCTAGAACCACAGTGAGATGATCTAGAACCACAGTGAGATGATCTAGAACCACAGTGAGATGACCTAGAACCACAGTGAGATGACCTAGAACCACAGTGAGATGATCTAGAACCACAGTGAGATGACCTAGAACCACAGTGAGATGATCTAGAACCACAGTGAGATGATCTAGAACCACTGAGGTGATCTAGAACCACAGTGAGATGAGTAGCACAGCCAGACAGACTATGAGGCTCCTCCCACTACATTTTAGTCATTTACCAGACGTTCTTATGCAGAGAGACTTACAGGAGCAATTAGGGTTAACTGCCTTGCTCAAGGGCACATCAACAGATTTTTCCACCTAGTCGGCTCGGGATTCAAACCAGTGACCTTTCGGTTACTGGCCCAAAGCTCTTAACAGATAGGCCACAAGAATAGGCTCAGGTTCATATCTTATTTGTGTTCCATCCATGTCCTGAAGAATTTGATACTATGAATATTCAGGACTCTATTCAATCTGGATCACTGAAGGGTTAAATTCAAGGAACGTGAAGGTCATTTCAGATTGAGGCTGTAATGGTTTTCTTCTGGGGAAAGAGAGGCGGACCAAAACGCAGCGTGGTTACTTGTAAACATCTTTAATAAAGATGAACAATCTACAAAACAACCTGATTGAGAACCACTCTAGGCAACCATAGACTTAACTAGACTACTACTCTAACCACAATCCCATAGCTACCAACAACCCCAGACAAAACAAACCACATAAATTCCCATGTCACACCCTGGCCTCACCAAAATACTAACGAAAACACAGAATACTAAGGCCAGGGCGTGACAGAGGCGACATGCGCAGCGTTTACCGTGAATGAAGTCTCCACTAACACGGCCTTTACATTTCAATCAGGCTGTAACGCAGAAGTTCTGTCAGACATATTGTCAGACATATTGAATAGAGCTGTTGCCTTAGTCAACGTGTCACATGAAACATTTATGTTCGTAGGAAATATTTGAAATGAGTCAAAAAGTTCAGGTCCCAGCAGGAGAAGATGGACTCCAGGCCCTCATGTTGACATCATAGGGTTCTGTATCTCCAGCCAGTTTCTGCATCACAAACGGCCAGGAGTTTGTGGTCAGGAAAAAACTCCAGGCCCTAGCAGGAATAGATGGACTCGCATCTTTCCTTTCTCTCTCTCTCTCTCTCTGTCTCTCTCTCTCTCTCTCTGTCTCTCTCTCTCTCTCTCTCTCTCTCTCTCTCTCTCTCTCTCTCTCTCTCTCTCTCTCTCTCTCTCTCTCTCTCTCTCTCTCTCTCTCTCTCTCTGTCTCTCTCTCTCTCTCTCTCTTTCTGCTTCTATACACACAGCTTTAATACATCGGACAGATTCTGCTCTCAGGAATCCACATCTTGATGAAGGACATGTTTGCTCAGCAGTCACTGTGGTTTCCCTGTTCCATAAAGAACCTGACGGAACACGGAATTGATGACAGAAATACTGAGTGTTCTGACAGTTTAAAACACCAGCAACCTGAACTTTGCACTGATGGGAAACGATATTGGAGAGAGCCTGGTGAGAAGTTATCTTTGGAGGATAGAATATAAATTAAAAACAGATACAAAGAGACGGGGAGAGAGAGAGAGAGAGAGAGAGAGAGAGAGAGAGAGAGAGAGAGAGAGAGAGAGAGAGAGAGACAGGGAGAGAGACAGGGAGAGAGACAGGGAGAGAGAGAGAGAGAGAGAGAGAGAGAGAGAGAGAGAGAAGTTATCTTTAGAGGGGTATGATGTGGTAAATCAAGAGCTGGTGCAGTTTACACCTCATTATAGATTAGAGGGGATTAATACAGTAGTCCAATGTGTGTAGAGTAGAGGCCTGCAGAGTAGGATAATTACCCAGCTGGTCAAACCTCATTTAGCAATAATCAACTACAATTTATTACCCCTTTAGTGTTTTATGAGTAAGTGCTGACAGCAGCCCGTTTCCAACATGAGTATTTTAACGTTTTTAGAATCTGATTGAGTCACCAGAGTGGGTCTGCTATTAGGAAGAAGAAGAAGACTGTAAAATGAGAGGGAACAGGGTTTGGCCTTGTCGGCTGTCCTGTTATAGTAACTGTCAACTAACCTTATCATCTGCTCAGCCTCAGCACCACTTCTAATTCTAACTCCTCACGCATAACTCTCCTCCCCTCTCCGCTCCTCTCCTTCCCTCTCCTCTCATCTCCTCCCCTTCCCTCTCCCCTCCTTTCCTCTCCCCTTCTCTCCTCTCCTCTCCGCTCCTCTCCTTCCCTC
The DNA here is from genome assembly GCF_002021735.2 of Oncorhynchus kisutch. NCBI lineage: Eukaryota > Metazoa > Chordata > Actinopteri > Salmoniformes > Salmonidae > Oncorhynchus > Oncorhynchus kisutch. The sequence goes on from NW_022261983.1 coordinate 13,801,301, forward strand.
TCCTCTCCTCCCCGTCCCCCTCCTCTCCCCTCTCCTCTCCTCTACTCTCATCTCCTACCCCTTCCCTCTCCCCTCCTCTTCTCTCCCCTTCTCTCCTCTCCTCCCCTCTCCGCTCCTCCCCTTCCCTCTCCTCTCATCTCCTCCCCTTCCCTCTCCCTCCTTTCCTCTCCCCTTTTCTCCTCTCCTCTCTACTCCTCCCCTTCCCTCTCCTTTCCTCTCCTTTCCTCTCATCTCCTCTCCTCTCCTCTCCTCTCATCTCCCCCTTCCCTCTCCTCTCCTCTCCTCTCCGTCAACGCCTGACTGTGGAGTTATTTGTAGTTGTATTTCTCTGCAGGGCTGTTTCCATTCTCTTAAAGTGTAGGTCATGCCATGTCATGGCATCACACCAGTGTTAAAGCTGATGAGATGATTGCCCTGTCAACCAACAGCACCGTGCACGTTTAAGAGTGTTATTATTCACCCCTCTGTGTGAGGAGGAGGAGGAGGAGGCTAAAATGTAATTCATCTTTCTGGTAAGTGATTTCACACATACACACACACACATACACACACAAATCAAACACCTGTTGTTTACGAAGCATGACAAATACAATTTGATTTGGCACAGACACAGAGACACACACACAAAGACACACACAGAGACACACACACACGAGCACAGTTTTGACGTTAATGAAAATACCAACGGTGACAAGTTGATGAGTGCGTGTGTGTGTGTGTGTGTGTGTGTGTGTGTGTGTGTGTGTGTGTGTGTGTGTGTGTGTGTGTGTGTGTGTGTGTGTGTGTGTGTGTGTGTGTGTGTGTGTGTGTGTGTGTGTGTGTGTGTGTGTGTGTGTGTGTGTGTGTGTGTGTGTGTGTACATATGCGTGTGTGTGTTGTGATGAGAGGGTATGCAGTGACGCTTATTAAAGTTGACTCAACGGTTCCTCTCCAGTCACTTCCATAGCCCACCAGTGATGTTTATATTGAAGCAAAATCTCAAGACATCAGTCAGGAAGTTAAAGTTTGGTTGCAAATGGGTCTTCCAAATGGACAATGACCCCAAGCATAATTCCAAAATGGCTTAAGGACAACAAAGTCAAGGTGTTGGAGTGGCCATCACAAAGTCCTGACCTCAATCCTATGGAAAATGACTGGGCAGAACTGAAAAAGCGTGTGTGAGCAAGGAGGCCTACAAACCTGACTCAGTTGCACCAGTTCTGTCAGGAGGAATGGGCCAAAATGTCACGTTCTTTCAAATCGAACCCAGAAGCAGACCAGGACAAGGAGAGTAGGAAGAAGGTGAGTATTTATTTACAAGTGAATGTGAATGGGTAGATATATCCAGGTGGCGTAGCGGGCAGCGGTGGTGAGTTGATGGGAGTAAATAGGTGGATCCAATGGGGTAGCAGAATCCTCCGACGACCAGGCGGGAATGGGGTAAATGATCCGGGTGAGTAACTGAAGACAGAACAAACGGAGGTAAGTTTAAGGCAAGCAATACGTAAAAAACAACTAAACTAATTCTATCCAACTTGAGGCTGATACTATGGCACAACATACTGTTCATGGCTAACGATCCGGCAGGGAATGGATGTCAGGTCAGAGCTTTTGAAGGGGAGAGGTGATGATCAGGACAGGTGTGCAGATTACTGATGGGATACAGGTGCGGGTGAACATCGATCTCCCAACAAGCTAATTCGCCCGGCAACCAGACAGGACACCGGAAACACACTCCAGGACAGAAACACAGGCAAACACAGACTCAGGAAGCGGGAAAAATTCACCCAACTTATTGTGGGAAGCTTGTGGAAGGCTACCCGAAATGTTTGACCTAAGTTAAGCAACTTAAAGGCAATGCTATCAAATACTAATTGAGTGTATGTAAACTTCTGACCCACTGGGAATGTGATGAAAGAAATTAAAGCTAAAATAAATAATTCTCTCTACTATTATTCTAACATTTCACATTCTTAAAATAAAGTGGTGATCCTAACTGACCTAAAACAGGGAATTTTTACAAGGATTAAAGTGTTGGTCAGGCCAGCTGGGTAGTGACAGGTTGTTATAGACAGTGTTGGTCAGGCCAGCTGGGTAGTGACAGGTTGTTCAGTGTTGGTCAGGCCAGCTGGGTAGTGACAGGTTGTTATAGACAGTGTTGGTCAGGCCAGCTGGGTAGTGACAGGTTGTTCAGTGTTGGTCAGGCCAGCTGGGTAGTGACAGGTTGTTATAGACAGTGTTGGTCAGGCCAGCTGGGTAGTGGCAGGTTGTTCAGTGTTGGTCAGGCCAGCTGGGTAGTAGCAGGTTGTTATAGATAGTGTTGGTCAGGCCAGCTGGGTAGTAGCAGGTTGTTATAGATAGTGTTGGTCAGGCCAGCTGGGTAGTAGCAGGTTGTTATAGACAGTGTTGGTCAGGCCAGCTGGGTAGTAGCAGGTTGTTATAGATAGTGTTGGTCAGGCCAGCTGGGTAGTAGCAGGTTGTTATAGACAGTGTTGGTCAGGCCAGCTGGATAGTGACAGGTTGTTATAGATAGTGTTGGTCAGGCCAGCTGGGTAGTAGCAGGTTGTTATAGATAGTGTTGGTCAGGCCAGCTGGGTAGTAGCAGGTTGTTATAGACAGTGTTGGTCAGGCCAGCTGGGTAGTAGTAGCAGGTTGTTATAGACAGTGTTGGTCAGGCCAGCTGGGGTAGTAGGCAGGTTGTTATAGACAGTGTTGGTCAGGCCAGCTGGGTAGTAGCAGGTTGTTATAGACAGTGTTGGTCAGGCCAGCTGGGTAGTAGCAGGTTGTTATAGACAGTGTTGGTCAGGCCAGCTGGGTAGTAGCAGGTTGTTATAGATAGTGTTGGTCAGGCCAGCTGGGTAGTAGCAGGTTGTTATAGACAGTGTTGGTCAGGCCAGCTGGGTAGTAGCAGGTTGTTATAGATAGTGTTGGTCAGGCCAGCTGGGTAGTAGCAGGTTGTTATAGACAGTGTTGGTCAGGCCAGCTGGGTAGTAGCAGGTTGTTATAGATAGTGTTGGTCAGGCCAGCTGGGTAGTAGCAGGTTGTTATAGATAGTGTTGTTCAGGCCAGCTGGGTAGTAGCAGGTTGTTATAGACAGTGTTGGTCAGGCCAGCTGGGTAGTAGCAGGTTGTTATAGACAGTGTTGGTCAGGCCAGCTGGGTAGTAGCAGGTTGTTATAGATAGTGTTGTTCAGGCCAGCTGGGTAGTAGCAGGTTGTTATAGACAGTGTTGGTCAGGCCAGCTGGGTAGTAGCAGGTTGTTATAGATAGTGTTGGTCAGGCCAGCTGGGTAGTAGCAGGTTGTTATAGACAGTGTTGGTCAGGCCAGCTGGGTAGTGGCAGAATGCTTCACTATGTGCACTGATAGCCACTGTTGATGTTGTTAGTTCATGAAAGTGTTTAGCCTTTAAGATATGAGGACTTTAGACTGACTGGGGTTCTAAGGGATGAGGGCTTTAGACTGATTGGGGTTCTAAGGGATGAGGACTTTAGACTGACTGGGGTTCTAAGGGATGAGGACTTTAGACTGACTGGGGTTCTAAGGGATGAGGACTTTAGACTGACTGGGGTTCTAAGGGATGAGGGCTTTAGACTGACTGGTGTTCTAAGGGATGAGGACTTTAGACTGACTGGGGTTCTAAGGGATGAGGGCTTTAGACTGACTGGGGTTCTAAGGGATGAGGACTTTAGACTGACTGGGGTTCTAAGGGATGAGGGCTTTAGACTGACTGGGGTTCTAAGGGATGAGGACTTTAGACTGACTGGGGTTCTAAGGGATGAGGGCTTTAGACTGACTGGGGTTCTAAGGGATGAGGGCTTTTTTTGACTGAGGTTCTTAGGGACGGGGGTGCTTTTTTCTGACTGGGGTTCTAAGGGATGAGGGCTTTTGACTGACTGGTGTTCTAAGGGATGAGGACTTTTGACTGACTGGGGTTCTATGATATGAGGGCTTTAGACTGACTGTGGTTCTAGTGGATGAGGGCTTTTTTCTCACTGGGGTACTAAGGGATGTGGGCTTTTTTCTGACTGGGGTTCTAAGGGGTGAGGGCTTTTGACTGACTGGGGTTCTAAGGGATGAGGACTTTTGACTGACTGGGGTTCTAATGGATGAGGGCTTTTTTCTGACTGGGGTTCTAAGGGATGAGGGCTTTTTTCTGACTGGGGTTCTAATGAATGAGGGCTTTTGACTGACTGGGGTTCTAAGGGATGAGGTCTTTTGACTGACTGGGGTTCTAAGGGATGAGGGCTTTTGATTGACTGGGGTTCAAGGGATGAGGGCTTTGACTGACTGCAGTTGTAAGGGATGAGGGCTTTAAACTGACTGGAGTTGTAAGGGATGAGGGCTATTGACTGACTGGGGTTCTAAGGGATAAGGGCTATTGACTAACTGGGGTTCTAAGGGATAAGGGCTATTGACTAACTGGGGTTCTAAGGGATAAGGGCTATTGACTAACTGGGGTTCCCACTCAGGCCTCATGTGTGCCACATTTCCTAATCATTTGTTGACCCGTTCAACTCAAGTCCACAAGTGTCAGACAGGTTGATCACACCCCCTCCATTACACAGACACTCATAGAAAGCAACAGTTTGTTTTTCATCCTACTTACAGAGGAATTACTGTTTCTCCTCTTCAAAATGTCATCTCATTATTCCAGCAAGAGCTCTGAAAACCTCCTTTTATTTTACATGTCTGACATCACATTACTGTTACTGTGAAGAACAGTTTCTTAGTAATAATTACATTAAACATCTGAAATGTTGTCATAGACAACAACAAGGGCTTTATAGTTTAGTTTAGTCAATCTGTTAGCTTGTTTTATCTTTAAAGTTGTTACTGTCAATGTATTCAGAGTTAGGATGCTCTTCTAAAAGCATCTAAATGTACGTCTGTCCACTAATATGATAATCTATGTAAGACATTCTGTCTCACAATAATGTCCTTTGGTTTAAATGTACATGAAGGTAGTCAATTCAACTTTCAATCCTTAGAACTTTTTTGGAGGTGAACTCATGCCTCTAGATGTTCTGTGGATGTTCCAAACGTTTTTGGGTGAACTCATGTCTCTAAATGTTCTGTGGATGTTCCAAACGTTTTTGGGTGAACTCATGTCTCTAGATGTTCTGTGGATGTTCCAAACGTTTTGGGTGAACTCATGTCTCTAGATGTTCTGTGGATGTTCCAAATGTTTTGGGTGAACTCATGTCTCTAGATGTTCTGTGGATGTTCCAAACGTTTTGGGTGAACTCATGTCTCTAGATGTTCTGTGGATGTTCCAAACGTTTTGGGTGAACTCATGTCTCTAGATGTTCTGTGGATGTTCCAAACGTTTTTGGGTGAACTCATGTCTCTAAATGTTCTGTGGATGTTCCAAAATTTGGGGGTGAACTCATGTCTCTAGATGTTCTGTGGATGTTCCAAACGTTTTGGGTGAACTCATGTCTCTAGATGTTCTGTGGATGTTCCAAACGTTTTGGGTGAACTCATGTCTCTAGATGTTCTGTGGATGTTCCAAACGTTTTGGGTGAACTCATGTCTCTAGATGTTCTGTGGATGTTCCAAATGTTTTGGGTGAACTCATGTCTCTAGATGTTCTGTGGATGTTCCAAACGTTTGGGTGAACTCATGTCTCTAGATGTTCTGTGGATGTTCCAAACGTTTTGGGTGAACTCATGTCTCTAGATGTTCTGTGGATGTTCCAAACGTTTTTTGGGTGAACTCATGTCTCTAAATGTTCTGTGGATGTTCCAAAATTTTTGGGTGAACTCATGTCTCTAGATGTTCTGTGGATGTTCCAAACGTTTTGGGTGAACTCATGTCTCTAGATGTTCTGTGGATGTTCCAAACGTTTTGGGTGAACTCATGTCTCTAGATGTTCTGTGGATGTTCCAAACGTTTTAGGTGAACTCATGTCTCTAGATGTTCTGTGGATGTTCCAAACGTTTTGGGTGAACTCATGTCTCTAGATGTTCTGTGGATGTTCCAAACGTTTTGGGTGAACTCATGTCTCTAGATGTTCTGTGGATGTTCCAAACGTTTTGGGTGAACTCATGTCTCTAGATGTTCTGTGGATGTTCCAAACGTTTTGGGTGAACTCATGTCTCTAAATGTTCTGTGGATGTTCCAAACGTTTTGGGTGAACTCATGTCTCTAGATGTTCTGTGGATGTTCCAAACGTTTTGGCATGTTCTTTTGGTTTGTATTTTTTATCCACATTCTTTCTAATGAAGAGACTGTGTCCCAAATGGCACCCTATTCCCCCCAAATGGCACCCTATTCCCCCAGATGGCACCCTATTCCCCCAAATGGCACCCTATTCCCCCAAATGGCACCATATTCCCCCAAATGGCACCCTATTCCCCCAAATGGCACCCTATTCCCCCAAATGGCACCCTATTCCCCCAAATGGCACCCTATTCCCCCAGATGGCACCCTATTCCCCCAAATGGCACCCTATTTCCTATAGGCCATGGTCTAAAGTAGTACACTATGTAGGGAATAGGGTGCCATTGGGGATGCAGGGGGAAGGTCATCACTCCAGTCAGTTCGGTTAGCATAACGTGACGAGATGTCTGATCCAGGGTAGTGTCGGGACTCTGTCAGACAGACACAGAGATTAGTGTGTCGCTGGAAGGACGAGGATATGAACTCGACTCAACATCTTTGAGTGTCAAAATATGAGGGTATGAACACGCAGTGAATGAGGACATGAACACGCAGTGAATGAGGACATGAACACACACTGAATGAGGACATGAACACACACTGAATGAGGACATGAACACACAGTAAGGACATGAACACACAGTAAGGACATGAACACACAGTAAGGACATGAACACACAGTAAGGACATGAACACACACTGAATGAGGACATGAACACACAGTAAGGACATGAACACACAGTAAGGACATGAACAAACAGTAAGGACATGAACACACAGTAAGGACATGAACACACAGTAAGGACATGAACACACAGTAAGGACATGAACACACAGTAAGGACATGAACACACACTGAATGAGGACATGAACACACACTGAATGAGGACATGAACACACAGTAAGGACATGAACACACAGTAAGGACATGAACACACAGTAAGGACATGAAGTGATTTGTTCAGGGGTTCAGTGGTCTGCTCCCGGCTGGCTAGAAGACGTTCTCTTAGCCCTCTGGCGTCCATGTTGGTAGAGAATGTAATACAGTGAATGTAGTGGAAGGTCCCCCATCGACACTACCCCTCTCCAGACCCTTCAGATCTACCAACAGACAAGGTTTAGCACCAAGCCGAAGGAGTAGGAAGGACATTGGGATGATTTGATGCTCTATAGTACCTGGTCCTGATGAAGTGGCACTTTATCTCTGTTAATTATCATTCATTAATGCTCATTTCCTGTTGTTTAATTATAAATGCAAATGTCCTCTGTTTTATCCTAATCAGCTCCTTTAGGCAGTGATTGCCAACAGCGTCTCTCTGAGGT
>NW_022261983.1:13813764-13816556 GCF_002021735.2 Oncorhynchus kisutch
AGATATATATATATATATAGAGAGAGAGGAGGGGGGACAGAGAGGCTACGATGAGGAGATATATCTATATATATATAGAGAGAGGAGGGGGGACAGAGAGGCTACGATGAGGAGATATATATCTATATATATAGAGAGAGGAGGGGGGACAGAGAGGCTACGATGAGGAGATATATCTATATATATAGAGAGAGAGGAGGGGGGACAGAGAGGCTACGATGAGGAGATATATATATATATATATATATAGAGAGAGAGGAGGGGGGACAGAGAGGCTACGATGAGGAGATATATCTATATATATATATAGAGAGAGGAGGGGGGACAGAGAGGCTACGATGAGGAGATATATATCTATATATATAGAGAGAGGAGGGGGGACAGAGAGGCTACGATGAGGAGATATATCTATATATATAGAGAGAGGAGGGGGGGACAGAGAGGCTACGATGAGGAGATATATATCTATATATATAGAGAGAGAGGAGGGGGGACAGAGAGGCTACGATGAGGAGATATATATATATATATAGAGAGAGGAGGGGGGACAGAGAGGCTACGATGAGGAGATATATCTATATATATAGAGAGAGGAGGGGGGACAGAGAGGCTACGATGAGGAGATATATCTATATATAGAGAGAGAGAGAGAGAAAGAGAGAGGAGGGGGGACAGAGAGGCTACGATGAGGAGATATATATATATATATAGAGAGAGGAGGGGGGACAGAGAGGCTACGATGAGGAGATATATCTATATATATAGAGAGAGAGAGAGAAAGAGAGAGGAGGGGGGACAGAGAGGCTACGATGAGGAGATATATATCTATATATATAGAGAGAGGAGGGGGGACAGAGAGGCTACGATGAGGAGATATATCTATATATATAGAGAGAGGAGGGGGGACAGAGAGGCTACGATGAGGAGATATATATCTATATATATATAGAGAGGAGGGGGGACAGAGAGGCTACGATGAGGAGATATATCTATATATATATAGAGAGAGAGAAAGAGAGAGGAGGGGGGGACAGAGAGGCTACGATGAGGAGATATATATCTATATATATAGAGAGAGGAGGGGGGACAGAGAGGCTACGATGAGGAGATATATCTATATATATATAGAGAGAGAGAAAGAGAGAGGAGGGGGGACAGAGAGGCTACGATGAGGAGATATATCTATATATATAGAGAGAGGAGGGGGGACAGAGAGGCTACGATGAGGAGATATATATCTATATATATATAGAGAGAGAAAGAGAGAGGAGGGGGGGACAGAGAGGCTACGATGAGGAGATATATCTATATATATATATAGAGAGAGAAAGAGAGAGGAGGGGGGACAGAGAGGCTACGATGAGGAGATATATATATATATATAGAGAGAGAGAAAGAGAGAGGAGGGGGGACAGAGAGGCTACGATGAGGAGATATATCTATATATAGAGAGAGAGGAGGGGGGACAGAGAGGCTACGATGAGGAGATATATCTATATATATAGAGAGAGAGGAGGGGGGACAGAGAGACTACGATGAGGAGATATATATCTATATATATAGAGAGAGGAGGGGGGACAGAGAGGCTACGATGAGGAGATATATCTATATATATAGAGAGAGAGGAGGGGGGACAGAGAGACTACGATGAGGAGATATATATCTATATATATAGAGAGAGGAGGGGGGACAGAGAGGCTACGATGAGGAGATATATATATATATATAGAGAGAGGAGGGGGGACAGAGAGACTACGATGAGGAGATATATATCTATATATATAGAGAGAGGAGGGGGGACAGAGAGGCTACGATGAGGAGATATATATATATATATAGAGAGAGAGAGGAGGGGGGACAGAGAGGCTACGATGAGGTGATATATCTATATATATATATAGAGAGAGGAGGGGGGACAGAGAGGCTACGATGAGGAGATATATATATATATATATAGAGAGAGGAGGGGGGACAGAGAGGCTACGATGAGGAGATATATATATATATATAGAGAGAGAGAGGAGGGGGGACAGAGAGGCTACGATGAGGTGATATATCTATATATATATATAGAGAGAGGAGGGGGACAGAGAGGCTACGATGAGGAGATATATCTATATATATATATAGAGAGAGAGAAAGAGAGAGGAGGGGGGACAGAGAGGCTACGATGAGGAGATATATATCTATATATATAGAGAGAGGAGGGGGGACAGAGAGGCTACGATGAGGTTTGTCTTTCTTTATTTCTATCTGGTGTTAGTGTGTGAGCTTAAGCTTTAGGACCAAACTTTATCACCAAAACAGCTTCACAAGCCGGGACATCAAATAGGCCGTTGACACGTCAAGGGATATTTTCAAATGGGTTTTAAATGGAAACTGAAATCTGGACAATGACTGTAGGTCTATAACCTCTCACATTGCCTTAACATTAACTTCTGCTGAATTAAGATTTTTTTCTCAGTAAAATTATACACCAAATGTCGGCAAAAATTGGACTTGGGAACAGGTGTGGAGAAATATGATTGATTTATTTCAGTATCTTGAGAGAATGCGAATCTTCACTCTGTAAAGATACTATATTTATCAGCATCATAAAAGCTGATAGTATTTCAACCAGATAAAATATGCATCCAAGTCGAACAGAATTTAGAAACATGTTGGGTCGTTTTCAACAGCTTTATATTTCATTACAACAAGTCAAACTGATGTCATTTGGAAATTCTGCACAGAAAATTGATTTATTTCAGTATCTTGTTCAGTTAGAGCTCTCTCTCTCTCTTTCTCTCTCT